>NC_138294.1:12691606-12819106 GCF_965601325.2 Salmo salar
TTGTGTTGCCTGTCTAGCTAAGTAGCATGCCAACTACCATAGCCTTACTTTCTCTCAATACCTCTGGTATTTATATTTGTTAGAATAGGCCCATATACAGTAAGTGCTACAGCTTATATCTCAAAAATGATAAAACAATTGCAATAGGACAGTTATTGGTGGAGACAAAATAGGTTTAGTTACCAGTATCTTTGCTAAGGTTAGCTAATTAGCTAGCTTCATATCATTTTGATAGACTGGATCGTAACACTGACCAACCTGAACAAAAGTAGGTAAACTTTACGAACTCTTAACTGTAACTAGCTACACGTAGTTTGCCATGATGTCTGAAGCCATCGTAACCTTCCAGTCTCAGCTCTCCGGGGTCATGGAAACGGTCCTAAAGTCAGCCATATACGAGATCACCAGGCTGGTGGAGGACAGCTTCCTAGAAGAGGTGTTCCGGAGCCGGGAGCAGGTCGAGTCGCTGAAGAAGAGGCTGCAGTGGTCGGAGAACAGTCGCAAGGAGAGGGATAGAGAGGGAGGCCAGAGGGGGAAGTGTGCGGACTGTGGGAGAGCTGACGAGGAGACAAGCTCAGGAACCTCACAGACAGGTGAGGAGTGAGAGACTTTTAAAGACTATATCTACTCAACAAAAATATAAACGCAACCTGCAACAATTTCAAAGATTTTTCTGAGTTACAGTAAATATAAGGAAATCAGTCAATTTAAATAAATTCATTAGGCACTAATCTATGGATTTCACATGACTCAGAATCCAGATATGCATCTGTTTGTTACAGATACCATTAAAAAAAAGGTAGGGGCATGGATCAGAAAACCAGTCCGTATCTGGTGTGACCACCATTTGCCTCATGCAGTGCGATACACCTCCTTCACATCGAGTTAATCAGGCTGTTGATTGTGACCTGTGGAATGTTGTCCCACTCCTCAGAAAATGGCTGTGCGAATTGTCTGGATATTGGCGGGAAATGGAACACAATGTCGTACATGTCGATCCAGAGCATCCCAAACATGCTCAATGGGTGGCATATCTGAGTATGCAGGTCATGAAAGAACTGGGACATTTTCAGCTTCCGGTAATTGTGTACTGATCCTTTCGACATGGGGCCCAGCATTATCATGCTGAAACATGAGGTGATGGCGGTGGATGAATGGCACAACAATGGACCTCAGAATCTCATCACGGTATCTCTGCATTCAAATTGGCATCGATAAAATGCAATTGTGTTCGTTATCCGTAGCTTATGCCTGCCAATACCATAACCCCACTGCCACCATGGCGATCCTTGGGCTAACCTCTACTCTCTTCACTGCCTCAGCATAGGAAACATTCTGTCCCTTTCGAACGCTGGCAATCTCAACCGTCTCTCTCACAGGGCACTTGGGATCCCAAGCTGCATGGGCGTCCCCAGAGTTGACACGCGTGTTTCTCTATCCCTTCGTTACACTCTGTCTGACTATACCCTCCTGCACACTTCTCACATCGTGGGATCACCCTTCTACACACTGCTACAATGTCCAAATCCTTGACACCTAAAGCACCATAGCATGTTCGGAACATGGGCCCTCACAGAATATCAAATATAACCAAACCTGACCTTTATCAGGTAGAAACTCTGTTTCAAAGCTCAACAAGACAGACCGGGTATTCTCAGTCTCGCCATTGCCACCGGGTCTACAACTCACCAAACGGCGGGCATCACAAACACTAGGAGTATTCCTTTTCATCTGATCCACCTCTGCACTCAACGCCACCCCACTGATCACTCCTTTGAGTGGTGTCCTGCTCCAGAGAGCAAAGCACGACACAAGTTGAAACGTGTGATGCGCAGCGCCCCCTGCCTTTGGGCCGAGGATGCACAAAAACACTGAACAATTCCACTTCTCGAAACTTTCACAGATGTAACCGCTCCCAGTTTGTCCTTTACCCAACCTGACACAGCGTACGGGTCGCCCAAAAAGCAGGAATCCACTTTTTCCAAAAATCGCGCTCCTACCGGTCCAAAATCATCTCTGAATGTCTACCACACCTGTAATCGCAGGTACTTCACCCTGGTCTGACTCAACTTCAGAGCGCTACTTCACCCTGGTCTGGCTCAACTTCAGAGCGCTTCTTCACCCTGGTCTGGCTCAACTTCAGAGCGCTTCTTCACCCTGGTCTGGCTCAACTTCAGAGCGCTTCTTCACCCTGGTCTGGCTCAACTTCAGAGCGCTTCTTCACCCTGGTCTGGCTCAACTTCAGAGCGCTACTTCACCCTGGTCTGGCTCAACTTCTGAGCGCTTCTTCACCCTGGTCTGGCTCAACTTCAGAGCGCTACTTCACCCTGGTCTGGCTCAACTTCTGAGCGCTACTTCACCCTGGTCTGGCTCAACTTCTGAGCGCTACTTCACCCTGGTCTGGCTCAACTTCAGAGCGCTACTTCACCCTGGTCTGGCTCAACTTCAGAGCGCTACTTCACCCTGGTCTGGCTCAACTTCAGAGTGCTCACTACTGCTGACTGACTCATGGTTCTCAAAAGAACAAGTACATTTTATAGGTACTTTTACTTGGTTTCTATTCAGGAGACATTTTTACACTTACCCGTCATCGCACTCTGATCTGCTCAGTCTGTTGTTTCAATCTAGGCCCTTTCCTTTTACTTGAAATGAAATGTTCTCTTTGTTTACCTGTGGCCAGGAATGGAGAGGGGGCGTGGCCTGAAGCAGGAGAAGGTACCAGGGGAGGAGTGGAGCAGCTGTGGGGGCGTGGCCGGGGAAACAGCCTTCCATGATCTGGAGGAGGCTGAGGCCACCACCCCTAGGAGAACCTCTGAGGTAAGACTGACTAAACACCAGTGTTACGGAATGTTAGTTTAGAACTATATTGTACAGAACAGATTAGAACTGATTGTCAGGAAGAAAAGGGGACCATCATGTCAGCTCTGTTCAGTCACTGTCAGTTTACCCATCATTTAGTCAGAATCATTTGCTCTTACAGTCCACAGAGGTCAGAGGTCAGAAGCTGGACAGTCTGCTGAAAGAGGAGCCTCTCCACAACACTGAGTTACGGGAGAGATGGGAGTTCTGCCTGGACGGTGAGTTGAGAAGTTTACAACAAACATAACAGACAATAGCCTACCTTTTATGATGATGAGAATGATAAGGAGAGTAGCTTCTAATATGTTGTCATTGGTATTATAACAAGTCAACTTGAAACTTTAAGTTCAAATTGAGCGTTGGTTACTCTACTACAGTTTCTACTATTGCCAATGCCTCATGTCTCCTGTGTTTTTCAGGGGCCGGCGGTTCAGACATCTCGGGGCCCAGTAAGAGTTTCAGTGAGCAAGCACTGCAGCAGTGCCAGGCTGACTGGGGATCTGTTCTAGACCAGGGGCCTAAACCTCCGGGCCCCGAGGGAGACGCAGGGGACCCCACCGACCCTCTCTACCGCCCTCGTTACAGCATGAAGGAACTGGTGGGCGGCTTTGAGAAGTCTGGTTGCGACGGTAGTGGTGGTGGCGGCCATCTTGTAGACATAGAAGGGCTGGATAGGTTTCCTGGTTCTCCGTCTCGTCTGGGGGCACTGAGCTACGGAGCTGTGGGTCACTACCAGGTGGACCTGGGGGGGTCTGAGGGGGGAGACCATCACCATCGCTCCCAGATGCCTGACCCCCATCAGAGCCAGAGGGAGCAGGTGGGGTCGCCAACGCCATCCCCCCACCCGGAGGTGGGAGAACGGAACTGCCTGTTGATAAACGAGGAGGGGTACCTGCAGGACTCCAGTGTCTTGTACCCCGAACATGGTGTGCCGGAGTTGGGTAGTAGAGCTGGCCACAGTGTGCTAACCTCCATCCACTCTGGAAGCTCAGCCCACAACAACAACACAGAGAGCCTGTATGGTGCTGCTGACAACTTTGGACACTCTTTAAACCTCAGAGATCATTCACAAGAACAGGTAAAAGGAGGAGGAGGAGGAGGAGGGGGGAGGTGTCATGCCTGCAATCAATGCACCAAGACCTTCCCAGATTCCGTTTCCCTGAAGGCCCACAAGCAGAAACACGAAATGGGTAGAGGGTTGAGCACAGGGTCAGGGTCTGGACCTCCATACTTGCGCACCCAGTGCGGTAAGATCTTCACCCAGGCCTGCAACCTCAAGGTCCACCAGCGGGTCCACCAGGCAGAGGGACTCCACCTCTGCAGCCAATGCGGCAAGGGCTTCACTTCCTTCTCTGACCTGAAGAGGCACAAGTGCAGCCAGATGACAGACAAGCCCTACTGCTGCTCCATCTGTGGGAACAAGTTCAATCGGCTCTGGAACCTCAAGCTGCACCAGCGCATTCACACACAGGAGAAACCTCACCGCTGCACTATGTGTGACAAGCGCTTCACACGGGCAGACAATTTGAAGGTGCACCAACGTATCCACACTGGGGAGAGACCGTACTGCTGCGCTGTATGTGGACTCCGCTTCAAACAACTGGACCATCTGAAGTCGCACCAGCGCAAACACAGGCCGGATCTCCTGAAATGAATTTGTTTAAAAAATATATACAGTACTATTCAAAACTTTTTGGACACACCTACTCATTCAAGGGTTTTATTTATTTGTACTCTTTTCTACATTGTAGAATTAGAGTGAAGACATCAGAACTATGAAATAACACATATGGAATCATTTAGTAACAAACCAGCTTCACCTGGAATCTTTTACAGCAGTCTTGAAGGAGATCCCACATATGCTGAGCAATTATTGGCTGGTTTTTCTTCAGTCTGCGGTCCAACTCATCCCAAACCGTCTCAATTGCGTTGACGTCAGGTAATTGTGGAGGCCAGGTCATCTGATGCAGTACTCCATCACTCTCCTTCTTGGTCAAATAGCCCTTAGACAGCCTGGAGGTGTGTTGGATGATTATCCTTTTGAAAAACAAACGATAGTCCCACTAAGCGCAAACCTAATGGGATGGCATATCGCTGCAGAATGCTGTGGTAGCCATGCTGGTTAAGTGTGCCTTGAATTCAAAATAAATCACATACAGTGTCACCAGCAAAGCGCCATCACACCACCTCCTCCATGCTTTACGTGGGAACCACTCATGCGGAGATCATCCGTTCATCTACTCTGCGTCTCACAAAGACGGACAGATTTCCACCGTTCTAATGTCAATTTTTTTGTGTTTCTTGGCCCAAGCAAGTCTCTTCTTCTTATTGGTGTCCTTTTGTAGTGGTTACTTTGCAGCAATTCGACCATGAAGGCCTGATTCACACAGTCTCCTCTGAACAGTTGATGTTGAGATGTGTCTGTTGCTTGAACTCTGTGAAGCATTTATTTGGGCTGCAATTTCTGAGGCAGGTAACTCTCATAAACCTATCCTTTGAAGCAAATGTAACTCTGAGTCTTTATTTCCTTTGGCGGTCCTCATGAGAGCCAGTTTCATCATAGGGCTTGATGGTTTTTGCGACTGCACTTGAAGAAACTTTAAAAGTTCTTGAAATGTGCCGGATTGACTGACCTTCATGTCTTAAAGTAATGATGGACTGTTTTTTCTCTTAGCTTATTTGAGCTGTTCTTGCCATAATATGGACTTGGTCTTTTACCAAATAGGGCTATCTTCTGTATACCCCCCACCTTGTTACAACACAGCTGATTGGTTCAAATGCATTAAGAAGGGAAGAAATTCCACAAATTAACATTTAACAAGGCACACCTGTTAATTGAAATGCATTCCAGGTGACTACCCCATGAAGCTGGTTGAGAGAATTCCAATTGTGTGCAAAGCTTTCATCGTTATAAAGGGTGGCTACGTTGAATCTCAAAGATAAACAAATCAAAAGGTATGTTAACACTTTTTTGCTTGCTACATGATTCCATATGTTATTTCATAGTTTTGATGTCTTTATCATTATTCTACAATGTAGAAAATAGTAAAAATAAAGAAAAACCCTTGAATGAGTATGTCGTGTCGTTGACTATCATTAAATGTGAAGACTGTTTAATATCAAATCAATTCTCTATGTAATTTCATTTCGCTATTATACTAAACATGTAACTTTAACTAAGAAGTCGGGGCACCACAGGGAACATGTTTATAGAGTTTCAATTTCCCGAATATAACTCTTCAGATATTTTCATATCTTATCAAAACAGTTGCTTATTAATGAATTTTGACCTCATCAGTCTCATTACTGAACGTCGCAAACCCTTAGATATCTGCACGAACCCTAGCATAGAATCATGAATACGCGATGTATAAATTTGGCTTAATTATTTATTTACTAACTTACTCAATCACACAATTACATAAACACACACAAATAGTTCATACATTGGTTACTAGATGATACAAAGAAAAAGTCCCTAGCGGACAAAACTGATATGACGCTTGGTAGACAAAGGAAAGGGGTGGGAACCGCTCAAGAGCGGGAAACTCATAGAAATTGCTAATACTTTGAACATGAACAACCGCTCATTCTAAAAGAAATTGCAATTTACATATTTCCGAGTGTATGTTTTGTGCTTTAGTTTGTAGATTCCATTGCCATTTCAACGTGGGAATGATCTCCACATTCTCTGGTCTTGTCCTTTGGGAGAGTTGTAGTTCTTAACCATTTCAACATGTAGCTACCGCTTCATGTTTTCTGATCTAATGTACATTTTGTCAGAAGTGGTTTTATACTCTGTAGAAAAGGGGGTGTTCCATGACGCTGTGTCATGGCTGTGCTCACGGGGGCGTGGCCACTGACTAGTTAAACTTTATATGAAAACCCATACTCTCATTTAGAAGGCTAACATCACACTTCATCTTTTCACAAATAGATTAATATGTAATCGTATACGTTTCACAACATTTAGATGTAAACCCCATAATTGAGAAGTGTATGCAACCAAAGACACAGTAATGTGTGTTTCCTGTCCTTCATGAGATCACCAAATGAAAAACACTCTACATGACTGTCCCTTAAGTGTCCATGGACCATTCCCACATTCTCAAAAATATAAATATTGTTTAATTCTCCCATTTTGGGGATTAGGAGTTTTGGCAAGGATATTGTATTTGTTCTCCATAGGCTCTCCCTTCATCCTGAGAGTTTCTACCAGGAATTTATGACCGTTGTAAAACCTGATGTGGGACAGAGAGTGCGAGGGGGAGCCACGATATATACCCAAAAGGGCCACGTCGTTACAGTCCCCCTCTGGTGGGTTCAATCTTGTGATTATCCTGCAAGTTGCAAACCAACATAAAAATAACGACCACGTGATGTCCTGGTTCTGGATCATCGTTGCAGTCCCCCTCTGGTGGTTGAACTTGGTAGGCTCTCTGAGAGCGGAGCAGTCCACCACAAGGATGGGCAGTGGATGTCCAGTTGGTGATCGCCGTTGCGGGCCCCCTCTGGTTGTCGACCCGCGTAGGATTTCTGTAAATGGAGCAGGCCGCCACAAGGATGGGCAGCGGCTGTCCAGATTGGGATCGCCGTTCCGGACTCGTCGTCTGGTCGTCCAGGCTGCTGGATCTAGGCAATAACTTAGGAAGATGTTAACAACACACACTCATGAAATACAAAATTACATTTCTTCCCAAATGAGTGGCGTTGAGGCACTAAGCGATGGTTGTATGGGGAACTTGTTTATGACTCTATCACTTCCTAAGTGTCAACAGAAATAAAACTAAAAGAAATTAAAGCAAAACCAAAAGATATACAAAATATAGTCATCACACCAAAATCATCTAATTGAACTGTATTCTATATATGTCTAAGGTCCTGGCAAAATGACCCTATCATGGCATTGTCTAATGTCATATCTAAGGTGTTCCTAATTTGTAGTGTGTTGCTTAGGGCACTATCCTAAATTGATAACTACATGATAAGTATACAGCTGGAAGGCACCAGCTTCGGGCAGTCTACCTTGGATGACCTATGGACCTCTGTGGAGAAACTGGTGAGTACTGTAGCTGTAGAGTCAAAATGTTCAACTTTACTAAGGCTGGTATTTTGTTCAGACCCTTAAGTGTTCCGAGCATAAATCCTCATTAAATGTTCCATTGTACGTGTGTGTTTGTGCTTACACGAGCGTACATACCAAGGGAAAGAAACCAAGTATCCGGGTAGGCTACAACCTGTTCAGAATGAGTCTGAAGTCATCAGATAATTTCCAGGTCAATGCATGGAGGTCAGTAAGAATTGATGTCGACCTCAAGACCGGTTTAGGTGGACCTGTAGTAGTTTTACTACACGTCAATGTGTCTTACACCATTGTAGTGGTGATAGATATGAAGGAGTCCATTTCATAGCTATGTTATCCACGGAGGAGCTAACATCACGACGGAAGTACTCTCTAAGTACTGAATCAGTCGTACGCGGTGTGATCATGGTTCATAACTTCTAATAACTTTCCTCCTGAATGGTTGGTTCTATTTTTCAATAGAAAAGAAAAACAACGAACGGCGCACAACCGGTCAGGCGCTCAAAACAGCTCTGGTTCATTTAGAGTCCACTGAAAGAATGTTCTCATTCTTCCTCGTTTTACAGAATACAAGCCTGAAACAATGTCTAAAGACTGTTGACATGTAGTGGAAGCCATAGGAACTGCAATTTGGGTCCTATCCAAATACATACTGTATAGGCATACAATAGAAAAGTACATCAAAAATATCCCACTTCCTGGATGGATTTTCCTCAGGTTTTTGCCTGCCATATCAGTTCTGTTATACTCACAGACATTATTTTAACAGTTTTGAAAACTTTAGTGTTTTCAATCCAATACTACCATGCATATGCATATCCTAGCTTCTGGGCCTGAGTAACAGGCAGTTTACTTAACCCAAGAGAGGTTAAAATAAATATTGTGTTGCAAACATTAAAAAGGAAATACATATTGGAATACAAAAGTCAATAGAAAACTACAGCAAGATAAAGGAATGACTTGTGATGAATGCATGAAGTACTATATTTGGTTGTTTCTTACCCAAGAGAGGGAAGACAGTGTGGTCGGAGAAGGCACTGTGACTTGTGACCATACATGGTTGGTTTTCCAATCCATCAGTGGGAGTAACCGATCCATCAAGTCTGCTCCGAGTAGCAGGGGTTCAGATTCGAGGCTGGTAACATACACAGTGTGAACAAGTGATATGTCCTGGAAGTCTAGTTTCAGCATGATTCTCAATGTGAGAGGTGAGGTAGTCTGAGTGAAACCTCGAAGTGTAGAATCGCATCGTTCCACTTTTAACCAACGTTTAGTTGGCTTCAAAGCCATTTTGAGATCATTGAACAATGTTAGAGAGGTGAGCGATATTGTCGCGCCCGAATCAATTAGCACATGACAAGTTAAGCAGTCCACCAGGACTGTTTCCAGGTAAGGTCGTTTAGAGTCACATTTAGTGGACACATTCCCCTCAAAGTGGAGTGGTCATTCGCAACGACGAGATGTGCCATTTCTGTTCAAGGTGAAAACAGATCGACTTCTGATTTTGAGTGGGCTTTGTTTTAGTGAAGCGTTGACCTTTTTCTTCGCAACCTTTGTATCAGTCTATAGACACAGCCTGTGGGCTTGTTTCTTGATCGAGCGGGCCCTGGATAGGGTCTCGAGTGAGAGCGGAAGAAATTTGTAACTTGCTAAGGGTGTTAATTCCTGCGGACCTAGTGTCCGGCAATTCCCTGTCTAGTCCTTGTGACTTATCTTTTACCCTTTTCTAAAAAAAAATCTCGCTTTAGTTCTTCACATAGTGGCGCTTCTAGAGAACATTGGTCTACTTTTTGATCGTCCTTTAACCCTTTGTTACCCTTGTGCTCTGACACTTTGTTTTGGTTGGGTGCAGGAGCGTAGCGAACAGGTCGATTGTAGCGGTAGTCGTTTCGATGGCGACGTACTTTACAGTTATTTCGACCGCGTGGTTATTGGATTCGTGGTAGAAACCGTTGTTGTGTGTCATCTCTCAACGCTCCAATACCTGATAATGCACCCTCTAACTGGAGTGAGTGCTTCTGGTCAAACTTCAAAACCGAGTTGTCAGGGCTCTTAGCATGGCGAGCTTTTGATGCATCAAAAGCTGTGCTTCAAGCTCTCTGAGTTGTAAGATAGGCAAGCCAATGTGGGCTGTAGGGCTCAAGTAGGTAATGAAGGTGGGATACATGTTCAACAGAAACATTTGTTTGAATGGTAACAGCTCTTCCATTCCTGTTTCAGTGAGTAGGCCAAACTAAGCTGAATGAAGCCTATGACAGTAAGCTTGTGGGTGTTCTTTCTGAGCTTGATTGACGGTGTTAGCCAGTGAGCTATCGTGTTTGCGAGTTGCAGAACCACTGAATTCTAATTTCAAAGCTGTGGCAAGTTTAGCGTAGTCGTTTAGCACATGTTGCTGTTGTAGACCAATGAACCTTGTCACGTGTCTATTCCACGTTCACTTCAACAGGTAAACCCTGTCAGAACCTGTAGCGTTTGGGTAGCCATCCAATGCGTCAGCTAGGAACGTCTCAGTATTGTTTGGCTGACCTGGAACGGGGTCAAAGGTGGGGAAATTCTTGATGAGTTTGTCAAGGCGTTCTGCGCCAAGCGGGCGGAGAGGGTTGGCTTCATCCTTTGGGGAAATCGTGGGCGAAAGGCCAAGAGGAGAAGCTTGCCTTTGTTGGCGAAGAGGCGCCATATTATTCAGTGCTGAATGGCCAAGAGGAGAAGACTGAGGGACACATGAGGGAGGCAAAGTCTGAAACCTACTATCGTCTTCACTCCTTTGAGTACCGGGCTACGGTTGCTTGGTTGGGTAGTGACATTGTAGTGCGTGACCGTTCTGGAATTCCACCAGATTGTACCTAAGGGTGGTATTCTGCTGCATTGCAGAGTCCACTTGAGCGCTTAGAGTACTGATATTGGACACATGAGTGTCGCACTTGCTCCTTTTGGTCTCATACTTATCTGTCATGGTTTGCAGACTCCGCTAGTCTAGAAATCACTATTTCCATCTTCATCACCTGAGTTCTCTCATCATTCATTAGGTCAGCAACTTCAATGAGTTCTGCTGATTTGTCATCCAACTTAGTCATTGTGTTCATTAACTGATCGTCTTTGGTCTGCAGCATTTGGAGTAGAACATTGTTACTTTGAATAACGTTCAATCAAACTGCATGCATGTTATCAATTTGCTCACTCCTGTTAGTAGATTACTCGTCGGATTTATCTAGTTTGGTGTGGACATCGTCATATTTAGTGTTGGCTAAATCGAGTTGTTCCTGTAGAAAACGATTTTGTTGAAGAGTTTGTGCTCGTTCGTCGTCATAAGTTTTAGCAATTACATTTAATTGTTCAGTTTACAAACGCAGTTCCATAGCTAGCAGAATGTTTGTTTTTTCTGCTTTTGTCATTAGTTTCGCAGTTCTCTCCACCTGTCCCTTTATGTCTATCGTTTCCTGCTCGTGCTTCGGCTAAGCACTGCAATATTGGACTGATGCCAATCTTGGATGGCAAGACATCAGGACTATACTGGAGAGAACCTTTACAAGGCCTGCGCCCGATGGTTGATTTTTGGAGAGCATTTGTAGTGATTTCTACTGTTTTTCAGCTAATGGCATAGTTAGGGTTGGTATCGCTGCTGAGGTCAGAAGTCAAACCTTTGTGAGTGTTCACTAATTAGTGGGGGAGTGGGGACCACCCCCTCATAGCTTGCACATTATTTGAAAAAATTGAGAGAACTGTTCCTGTTTTATTTTCAAAGTTTGGGTTTGGAATTCGTTGGAAGCTGCAAAATCGATTGAATCTATTTGTAGGCGTTAATGAACCATCACTACTGAATCCGTAATGTGGGAGTTGAACGTGAATTAATTTGCAAAAGCAAATGTAATTGATTAATCGATAATGATTAACCATACCTGGATAGGCTATCTGGGAATTAAACTTTGATTAACCTGAAAGTGTTGCTTCATCTAGGTTAATATGAAAAGGTTAAAATGTCTCATTTACTTGGAAGAACCTGAAAAGGTATGTTCGACAATTTAACTTATTCAATTGAATGAGGCGACGATATCCAATCAATTGAGATTGTCTGGATTATCATAAGTGTAACCAGTAGTTCAAATGTTAGTGTACATTCAGCTGTTTGTTGTTTTCCCCATAACCTGCCCTGTCTGGAACTGTGAGGAGTAACAGGGTAACAGACGTTGCTAGCTACCATGACAAAGACCAAAGGCAGTTGGAGTACTGTTGAAAAGAGTGGTGGCTCTCTATCACACGTGAAGGATCTTTTAAACGAACAAAAAGAGACCTACAAGCAGTTGTTACAACAACAAGAAAATTGTTTCAAGTGTTTTGTCCAAATACTAATAATAGAATGGACGACCTGACCAGAAAGGTCCAGGACCTGAAGAACAGTTTACAGTTCTCCCAGGGTCAGCTCGATGGGTTGAAACAGGAGAAAGGCAAGATGACAGCAATCTATAAGTCATTGAGAGAGGACATCAGTTCTGTGTGTGAATCCATAATAGCAATGACAGATAAATCAAGGCAGAACAACATGGTTGTGGACGGAATTGCAGAATCTCCACATGAGACGTGGACAGAGTCTGAGGACAAAGTGAGGGAAATGATCTCTGAGAAATTTAAGATGGACCACAGGAAGATTGAGGTGGAGTGCGCCCACAGGACTGGAAAACCCACCACCGGCCCAGGTGATAGGCCCAGGCCGATAGTGGTCAAGTTCCTGAGGTTCAAGGACAAGGTAGCTGTTCTGGAAAGAGCCAAGAACTTGAGAGGAACGTACATCTTCCTTAATGAGGACTATCCTGAAGCTGTGTGCCAGAAGAGGAAAGAAATGATCACAGCCATGAAAGCTGCAAGAGCGCGTGGGGACATTGCGTACATCCTCTATGACAGGCTCATTGTCCACCCTCCCTCCCAGAAGCCTGGAAGGGATGAGAGAGCCAAGCCTATGGTTCGAAGCCTCAACCATGCAGCGCGCACACACACACCAATTGATTAATGGACTGCTGATTTATATATATTTTTCTCTTGCTTTGTCTGCTCTTTTCATTATTTTGTCTATCTCTGATAAGCTACCCAGGAAAGGGCTGAAAAAAGCCCATATTAATATATGTAGCCTTAGATAGATTTTTATTTGGATTTCGTGTAATGGACATACACAAAATAGTCCAAATTGGTGAAGTGAAATGAAAAAAATAACATGTTTAAAAGAAAATAGAAATAATTCAAAACAGAAAAGTGGTACGTGCATATGTATTCGCCCTCTTTTGCTATTAAAGCCTAAATAAGATCTGGTGCAATCAATTACCTTCAAAGTCACATAATTAGTTTAATAAAGTCCACCGGTGTGCAATCTAAGTGTCACATGGTCTCAGTATATATACACCTGTTCGGAAAGAGTCCCAGAGTCTGCAACACAACTAAGCAAGGGACACCACCAAGCAAGCGGCACCATGAAGACCAAGGAGCTCTCCAAACAGGTCAAGTACAAAGTTGTGGAGAACTACAGATCAGGGTTGGGTTATAAAAAAATATCAAACTTTGAACATCCCACAGAGAACCACTAAATCCATTATTAAAAAATGGAAAGAATATGGCACCACAACAAACCTGCCAAAGAGAGGGCCGCCCACCAAAACTCACGGACCAGGCAAGAAGGGCATTAATCAGAGAGGCAACAAAGAGACCAAAGATAACCTGAAGGAACTGCAAAGCTCCACAGCAGAGATGGGAGTATCTGTCCATAGGACCACTTTAAGTTGTACACTCCACAGAGCTGGACTTTACGGAAGAGTGGCCAGAAGAAAGCCATTGCTTAAAGAAAAAAATAAGCAAACATGTTTGGTGTTCGCCAAAGGCATGTGGGAGACTCCCCAAACATATGAAAGAAGGTACCCTGGTCAGATGAGACAAAAATGTAGCTATTTGGCCATCAAGGAAAACGCTATGTCTGGCACAAACCCAACACCTCTCATCACCCTGAGAACACCATCCCCACAGTGAAGCATGGGGGTGGCAGCGTCATGCTGTGGGGATGTTTTTTATCGGCAGGGACTGGGAAACTGGTCAGAATTGAAGGAATGATGGAAGGCGCTAAATACAACTAAATTCTCGAGGGAAACCTGTTTCAGTCTTCCAGATATTTGAGACTGGGACGGAGGTTCACCTTCGAGCAGGACAATGTCCCTATGCATATTGCTAAAGCAACACTCGAGTGGTTTAAGGAGAAATATTTATATGTCTTGGAATGGCCTAGTCAAATCCTAGACCTCAATCCAATTGAGAATCTGTGGTATGACTTAAAGATTGCTGTACACCAGTGGAACCCATCCAACTTGAAGGAGCTGAAGCAGTTTTGCCTTGAAGAATGGGCAAGTATCCCAGTGGCTAGATGTGCCAAGCTTATAGAGACATACCCCAAGAGACTTGCAGCTGTAATTGCTGCAATCCACTGTATAGTGGCTATATCCAGGAAAGCCAAAGTTTCAACAGCTGGGCCTAAAATAGTGTATAAGAAATAATACAAAATATTTTGCTGTGACTCTTATGTGGATGATGTTAAAAATACTTGTTGGTCTGATGTGATTAATGAGGAGCATCCAGACACTGAACTTGATGAATATATGAAATTGCTTCTTCCAATTATTGATAAACATGCACCTGTTAAGACTGTTAGAACTGTTAAGGCTCCATGGATTGATGAGGAATTTAAAAACTGTATGGTTGAAAGAGATGGGGCAAAAGGAGTGGCTAATAAGTCTGACTGCACATCTGACAGGCTTGCTTACTGCAAATTGAGAAATTATGTGACTAAACTCAACAAAAAGAAAAATAAACTTTATTATGAGGCCAAGATCAATGATAAAAATAATTATGGGAAAAAAACTTTGGAGTACTTTAAATGAAATTATTGGCAGAAAGACAAATTCAACTCCATCTTTCATCGAATCAGATGGCTTATTCATCACAAAACCATTTGATGTTGCCAATTATTTTAATGATTATTTCATTGGCAAAGTGGGCAAACTTAGGCAGGAAATGCCTACAACAAATAGTGAGCAATTGTATTCATGCATAAAAAACTAATAATGAAAGAAAAGCAGTGCTAGTTAGAATTTTGTAAAGTTAGTGTGGGAGAGGTGGAAAAATTATTGTTATCGATCAATAATGACAAACCTTCTGGCATTGACAATTTAGATGGAAAGCTACTGAGGATGGTAGCTGACTATAGCCACTCCTATCTGTCATATTTTTAATCTGAGCCTAGAGGAAAGTCTTTGTCCTCAGGCCTGGAGGGAAGCCAAAGTAATTCTGCTACCCAAGAGTGGTAAAGCGGCCTTTAGTGGTTCTAACAGCAGACCTATAAGCTTAGCAAACTGTTGGAAAAAATTGTTTGACCAAATACAATGCTATTTCTCTGTAAACAAATTAACAGACTTTCAGCATGCTTATAGAGGGCACTCAACATGTACTGCACTGACACAAATGACTAATGATTGGTTGAAAGAAATTGATAACAAGATTGTGGGAGCTGTATTGTTAGATTTCAGTGCAGCCTTTGATATTATTGACCATAACCTGTTGCTGAAAAAACGTATGTGCTGTGGCTTTTCAACTTCTGCCATATCATGGATTCAGAGCTATGTATCTAATAGAACTCCAAGGGTTTTCTTTAACTTTTTTTTAGGTATGGGGGCAGTATTTTCACTTTCGGATGAAAACTGTGCCCAGAGTAAACTGCCTAATACACGGGCCCAGAGTCAAATATTTGCATATTATTAGTAGATTTCGATAGAAAGCACTCTGAAGTTTCCAAAACTGTTTGAATGATGTCTGTGAGTATAACCGAACTCATATTGCAGGCAAAAACCTGAGAAAAATCCAACCAGGAACTTGTAGTTTTTCTTTCTAATCCCTATCGAAACTACAGTGTCTGTGGGGTCACATTGCACTTCCTAAGGCTTCCATTGGCTGTCAACAGCCTTTAGAAACGTGTTTCATCTGTCTACTGTTACTGGGCAGAGAATAGGCGCTCAGTCAATCAGTGGACTGCCTGGGAGCAGTGAGTTGTTTACTGCGCGGGCACATTGGCGCGCCGCTCCTTCTTTTTCTTCTGTAATGAATACGCTATTGTCCGGTTGGAATATTATTGACGTTTTATGTTAAAGACCCTAAGGATTGATTGTAAACATCGTTTGACATGTTTCTAAGAACGGTAATGGAACTTTTTGACTTTTTGTCTCTGGTTTTATGCTCGTGCATTTTGCCTTTGGATAGTGATCTGAACGCGTGAACAAAAGGAGATATTTGGACATAAATATGGAGTATTTCGAACAAAAAGAACATTTGTTGTGGGAGTCCTGGGAGTGCATCCCGACGAAGATCAGTAAAGGTAAGGGAAGATTTATAATACTAATTCTGATTTTAGTTGACTCCAGAACTTGGTGGGTAACTGTATAGCTTGCTTTGATGGCTGAGCCCTGTACTCAGAATATTGAAAAATGTGCTTTCGCCGTAAATCTATTTTAAAATCTGACACAGCGGTTGCATTAAGGAGAAGTGTATCTATAATTCTTTCAATAACTGTTTTAAAGTTTATCAACGTTTATGATGAGTATTTTTGTAAATTGATGTGCTCATTCACCGGAAGTTTTGAGTGGCAATACATTTTCTGAACATCATGCGCCAATGTAAAATGTTTTTTTTTGGGATGTAAATATGAACTTTATCTAACAAAACATACATGTATTGTGTAACATTGAGTCCTGGGAGTGTCATCTGATGAAGATCGTCAAAGGTTAGTGATTAATTTTAGCTGTATTTCTGGTTTTTGTGATGCCTCTCCTTGCTTGGAAAATGGCTGTGTGGTTTTTCTTGTGAAGTTGATGTCCTAACATAATCTAATGTTTTGCTTTCGCCGTAAAGCCTTTCTGAAATTGGACACTGTGGTTGGATTAAGGAGAATCTTATCTTTAAAATGGTGTATAATAGTTGTATGTTTGAGAAAATTGAATTATGAGATTTTAGCTGTTTTGTATTTCACGCCCTGCTATCACATTGGCTGTTGGCTAGGGGTTCCACTAGCGGAACTCCTGTCCATAACAGGTTAATGGAAGCTTCTCTAATGTCAACCATGTGAAGTGTGATGTACCGCAGGGCAGCTCTCTAGGCCCGCTACTCTTTTCTATTTTTACCAATGACCTGCCACTGGCATTAAACAAAGCATGTGTGTCCATGTACAGTGAGGGGAAAAAAGTATTTGATCCCCTGCTGATTTTGTACATTTGCCCACTGGCAAAGAAATGATCAGTCTTTAATGGTAGGTTTATTTGAACAGTGAGAGACAGAATAAAATAAAAAAAATCAGAATTCATGGTCAAATTGCTGCAAAATAAACAGTACTAAAGGACACCAATAATAAGAAGAGACTTGCTTGGGCAAAGAAACACGAGCAATGGACATTAGACCGGTGGAAATCTGGCCTATGGTCTGATATGTCCAAATTTGAGAGTTTTGGTTCCAACCGCAGTGTCTTTGTGAGACACAGAGTAGGTGAACGGATGATCTCTGCATGTGTGCTTCCCACCGTGAAGCACGGAGGAGGTGGTATGATGGTGCTTTGCTGGTGACACTGTGTGTGATTTATTTAGAAAGGGCTATTTGACCAAGAAGGAGGGTGATGGAGCGCTGCATCAGATAACCTGGCCTACACAATCACCTGACCTCAACCCAGTTGAGATGGTTTGGGATGAGTTGGACCGTAGAGTGAAGGTAAAGCAGCCAACAATTGCTCACCACACGTGGGAACTCCTTCAAGGCTGTTGGGAAAGCATTCCAGGTGAAGCTGGTTGAGAGAATGCCAAGAGTGTGCAAAGCTGTCAACAAGGCAAAGGGTGGCTACATTGAAGAATCTCAAATATAAAATATTTTTAGATTTGTTTAACACTTTTTTGGTTACTACATGATTCCATATGTATTATTTCATAGTTTTGATGTCTTCACTATCATTCTAAAATGTTGAAAATAGTAAAAGAAATAAAGAAAAACCCTTAAATGAGTAGGTGTGTCCAAACTTTTGACTGGTAGTGTGTGTGTGTGTGTGTGTGTGTGTGTGTGTGTATATATATATATATATAAGTGTACAAAACATTATATATATATATTAGTGTACAAAACATTATATATATATATTAGTGTACAAAACATTATACATATATATTAGTGTACAAAACATTATATATATGAACAGGCAAAGCGTCATTATTTATATATATATAGTGAGGGAAGAAAGTATTTGATCCCCTGCTGATTTTGTAAGTTTGCCCACTGACAAAGAAATTATCAGTCTATAATTTTAATAGTAGGTTTATTTGAACAGTGAGAGACAAAATAACAACAACAAAATCCAGAAAAACACATGTCAAAAATGTTATAAATTGATTTGCATTTTAATGAGGGAAATAAGTATTTCACCCCTCTGCAAAACATGACTTAGTACTTGGTGGCAAAACCCTTGTTGGCAATCACAGAGGTTAGACGTTTCTTGTAGTTGGCCACCAGGTTTGCACACATCTCAGGAGGGATTTTGTCCCACTCCTCTTTGCAGATCTTCTCCAAGTCATTAAGGTTTCGAGGCTGACGTTTGGCAACTCGAACCTTCAGCTCCCTCCACAGATTTTATATGGGATTAAGGTCTGGAGACTGGCTAGGCCACTCCAGGACCTTCATGTGCTTCTTCTTGAGCCACTCCTTTGTTGCCTTGGCCGTGTGTTTTGGGTCATTGTCATGCTGGAATACCCATCCATGACCTATTTTCAATGCCCTGGCTGAGGGAAGGAGGTTCTCACCCAAGATTTGACGGCACATGGCCCCGTCCATCGTCCCTTTGATGCGGTGAAGTTGTCCTGTCCCCTTAGCAGAAAAACACCCCCAAAGCATAATGTTTCCACCTCCATGTTTGACGGTGGGGATGGTGTTCTTGGGGTCATAGGTAGCATTCCTCCTCCTCCAAACACGGCGAGTTGAGTTGACGCCAAAGAGCTCCATTTTGGTCTCATCTGACCACAACACTTTCACCCAGTTGTCCTCTGAATCATTCAGATGTTCATTGGCAAACTTCAGACGGGCAGATATATGTGCTTTCTTGAGCAGGGGGACCTTGCGGCGCTGCAGAATTTCAGTTCTTCACGGCGTAGTGTGTTACCAATTGTTTTCTTGGTGACTCTGGTCCCAGCTGCCTTGAGATCATTGACAAGATCCTCCCGTGTAGTTCTGGGCTGATTCCTCACCGTTCTCATGATCATTGCATTATTCTGTTATTCTGTCTCTCACTGTTCAAATAAACCTTCCATTTAAAATTATAGACTGATCATTTCTTTGTCAGTGGGCAAACGTACAAAATCAGCAGGGGATCAAATACTTTTTTCCC
Source organism: Salmo salar (assembly GCF_965601325.2). Classification (NCBI taxonomy): domain Eukaryota; kingdom Metazoa; phylum Chordata; class Actinopteri; order Salmoniformes; family Salmonidae; genus Salmo; species Salmo salar. The sequence continues at coordinate 12,710,980 of NC_138294.1, forward strand.
TCACTGTATGCTGATGATTCAACCATATATGCATCAGCAACCACAGCTAATGAAGTCACTGAAACCCTTAAAAAGAGTTGCAGTCTGTTTTGGAATGGGTGGCCAGTAACACACTGGTCCTGATCATCTCGAAAACTAAAAGCATTGTATTTGGTACAAATCATTCCTTAAGTGCTCAGCTGAATCTGGTAATGAATGGTGTGGCTGTTGAACAAGTTGAGGAGACTAAATTACTTGGCGTTACCTTAGATTGTAAACTGTCATCGTCGAAACATATAGATTCAATGGTTGTAAAGATGGGGAGAGGTCTGGCCGTAATAAAGAGATGCTCTGCTTTTTTGACACCACACTCCAAAAAGCAAGTTCTGCAGGCTCTAGTTTAGTCTAATCTTGATTATTAAACGACTCTCATCCTGAATTCAGTTCTGCTGCTCTAATGATCGCTCCAGAAAAAACGTTAGTGGGCGTGTCTTTTGGCCGGAGTGATGTGTATGGGTAGTCAGACTAAAGCCAACCGACCAAACTAGAATAAGTATATTTTCTGTTCATCAAGCATCATGCTTGCTTTCTCCCCCAATCACTCACCATATTATAACCATACATTTTCTTACTGTACATAATACTTTATGTTAACTGAATGGAAAATCTTACCTGAACTTTCATCATTGTGTTTCATGGAGTTCTATGGTTGGTCTTTTTGTACAATAAGCATTATACTCCCCATGTATTCAGTTAATATCTAATTCATGAATTCCATTGGTAAATAGGTTTTTAACCATTTCTATATCTTACCTCTATATGTTTTACCTTAGATGAAGTGAAGTAATAATTCTCTTTCCCACACTTATGTACAAGTTGGCACAAACAAAGGGTTTAACTTGTACCAGAACGCCAAGGTAACCTGTATAAATGACTATTCCCCCGCAGCTCTCACATCTGTAGCCATGAAATGCTTTGAAAGGCTGGTCATGGCTCACATCAACACTATCATCCCAGACACCCTGGACCTACTCCAATTTGCATACCGCCCCAACAGATCCACAGATGACGCAATCTCTATTGCACTTCACACTACCCTCTCCCACCTGGACAAGAGGAACACCTATGTTAGAATGCTGTTCATTGACTACAGTTGTGTTCAACACCATAGTTCCCTCCAAGGTCATCACTAAACTAAGGACCCTGGGACTGAACACCTCCCTCTGCAACTGGATCCTGGATTTCCTGACGGGACACCGCCAGGTGCCCAGGTAGGCAACAACATCTACCACACTGACCCTCAACACGGGGACCCCTCAGGGGGGCCCCCATCAGGCACCTTCCACTGACACGGCCTGGTATAGAGGTCCTGAATGGCAAAAAGCTTGGCCCCAGTGATGTACTGGGCCATATGCACTACCCTCTGTAATGCCTTGCGGTCGGAGGCCGAGCAGTTGCCATATCAGGCGGTGATGCAACCAGTCACAGGATGGTCTCGATGCTGCAGCTGTAGAACTTTTTGAGGATCTGAGGACCCATGCCAAACTTTTCAGTCTCCTGAGGGGGAATAGGCATTGGCGTGCCCCGTCGATGAGAATGGGGGCATGCTCGGTCCTCCTTTTTCTGTAGTCAACAATCTCCTTTGTCTTGATCATGTTGAGGGAGAGCTTGTTGTCCTGGCACCACACTGCCTGGTCTCGGACCTCCTCCCTATAGGCTGTCTCATTGTTGTCAGTGATCAGGCCTACCACTGTTGTGTCGTCGGCAAACTTAGTGATGGTGTTGGAGTCGTGTCTTAACCCAAAATAGGTTACTCCAATATTGCCATTGTTTTTAAAATGTAATGTAGGCAAACAAATGAAAACCCACACGTAATCCACAAGTAAAACGTACACGGTTTCACAGAAATGCTCAGATGAAGGTAAATGTTTGAAATTGGCAGATCTATGGCTGATTTAAAATTAACACTTAAACCATGTTACTTTATTTGTGACATAGGCACTTACTATAGTAATTTATTCATGAACATTACACAGCCTTGCAGTCTACCTTTTGGGGTATTTTGTACCAGTTTACATCTTTTGAGACAGGCATGGTCTTCAAGCTACAGAAGATGGCAAAACATTTATTAATAATAATAATTGATTGGGCTTACATAGCACTTTTCTAGACACCCAAAGCTCTTAACAGTTTAAGGGGGAACACACCATCCTAACCTTATTGTATTGTCCCATCCACCACCTCCCATCCACAAAATTAACAATTTTACATGAGTATTTGTTTATTATTTTTTTTACAGATATTTTGTTTTAATATACATTATTCATACACTTGACATACATGTTACTGATAGGAATACAGTTTGATAAACACAGTACACCTACAATGGTACTCATCATGACGTGCTCTGGTAAGTGCTGTTGGATGTTTAGTGACCACAGAGTTAGGCCACCCGTCTAAAGTCCCACCTTCAATTTTATTGAGTAACATTCCGTTGTTAGTTAGTACAGTATTTAAAAAATAATAATAATATGAACTGGCGCACACCCAGAATAATAGTTTGTGTGGAGGTGCTGACTAACGGCGAATAAACTATAAGCTATCAAAATAAAGTCGCACACTCCATGTGTAATCTCCCCGCAATTTAATGGGTATTGACCAACGTTTCGGCATCACTGTGCCTTCCCCAGGGTGAGGCATCACAGTGATGCCGAAACGTTAGTAAATACCCATTAAATTGCGGGGAGATTACACATGGAGTGTGCGACTTTCTTTATTTTGACAGTTAGTACAGTATTAAAATGAAATGTATTTAAAAGTGTACGGTATAAATTCCAATGATCTGTCTTTGAACTTTCTGCCATTTCAGCAGCATTTTTCTCTTTGGCTTTTGTTTGTCCGTCTTTCCCCTCGTGCCATTCAGACGTCTTTGTGCCCACATCTTGAAAAGGAACACCATTGAATGGGAGACTTCTACACTCCCAACTGAGGTTTTTTTTCCTGCCAAAGACTGTGCATCTGTTTGGTTGGGTTTGAGTAGTTTGGCCTTCTGATTTTGTGTTGGTGGTAACTATACTATTGTTTCGAATATAATGGACATGATTGATCAGAACACGTCTTCGGTTTTCAGTAGTTATCACAGCCACAAATGACAAATTATTATATATTTTTTTGTGGGGGGGGGGGCTGGTGTTCTATAATGACATTTTTTAAATTGTATTAACAGGAATGTCCCTGTATTGATGTGTAATATTGTTATTATTGTTAAAATTAAAATATGTAAGATGGCGGAAGTGGATGCCGAGTTCGAATCGAGCAGCGCGTCGATCAAAGTTGGTGAAGATGAATGTTCTGAATGGATAACAGTACTGTCGAACTTTAACAAAAAGGAAATGGTCTATAATTGGAGTGGAGGACACGTGTATGAATGATATTGAATCGCTTCTTGTTGGGATGCGTTTGTTAAGCAAGGATGTATATGTGGGAGACCCGTTTGAGGTGTAACAAATTGTGAAGTAGGCCTATGAGTGACCAAGAGTGGTCTTATTATGATTAACTGTATTTATGAAGAACATAAGAAGATTGCAGTGGGCCTCAAATGAATCCGGACAACATACATTTTGTGCTTTAAACTTCGGGTGACGACATATGTTCAGGTTGAATACCTGAAGATAATTCCTGGTGTGGTTGGTGCCCGGCGTCTGACCCGCTGGGTGAATGGAGAAAAAGAAGAAAGTCTGTCGGTACTGGTTTTAAAAAAAAATAAAGAACACCTACCTATGCATGTGAAGGTTGGTTATGTAAGATGTGCTGTAGGAACTTTTGTCCCCAAACCACTGCAGCTTAAGAATTGTAAAGGATTTGGCCATGTTTCAACGGTGTGTAGAAGGATGGTGTTGCAATTGTGGTGGGGCTCATGATCCCGACTGCCCTGTATACAGAGTGAAATAGGTTGAGGTTGCAAAAGTTATCAATCTCCTATGCGGAGATTGTAGCTCAGTAGGTAGCTCAGTAGGTAGAGCATGGTGTTTGCAACGCCAGGGTTGTGGGTTCGATTCCCACGGGGGGCCAGCACAGAAAAACAAAAAAAAATGTATGAAATGTATGCATTCACTACTGTAAGTCGCTCTGGATAAGAGCGTCTGCTAAATGTAATGTAATGTAAAAATTAAAATAATTGAGAACAATTGATGGTAGTGGAGATATGATAGTGGAAGCACCACAGCCTGTAGTAAATGTGTGCTGCCAGTCAAAAGATGCTGTGTGTGGAAAAAAGGTGGATTTTGTGGCGTTCATTGCCACAGTTATAAATTGTGCTGCTCAAGTCTCAAAGAAGTCTAAGAAACTGGACATTATTGTGGCTGCTGCAGAAACGTTTTTTTGGACTTAAGGATTTTACATCTTTATTATTTTTTATGTTTGGTAGTTTGTTACGCTTTTTGGGAATCCTGTTTCCATCCCTTACAGTAGGTGGCGGGATGCAGATTCAATTGTGCAATCGCCAATATACCATAGAAGAAGATATTTTATATGCGTGTGTGTGGGATGAAAATGGCCGCCGCTAACATGGCGAAAGAGGGTTTTCAAACCCAGTTCGCCTCTGTTATGGAGAAGGTGCTGAAGACGGCAGTCATGGAGACAACGCAACTTTTCGAAACAACTATTGAGGAGCTGCGATCTGAAATATGCAGAATTAAAGAAGAGAACAAGGACCTCAAATCGAGGATTCGATCCCCTGAAAATGCGAAGAAATCGACGGGTGAAAGTGAAAGACAAACCGCAGAGCCTGGAACGAGTCAAAGAACAAACTCAAATATCGGCAAACGTGACATTGGTGTCCAATGTGGTGAGTAGAAAACGGGTTATTTGTTCCCTCCAAACTGTTTTGTTTTGGATTTAAAATTAGTAAATATTGTACAAATGCAGGTTTGCAACAGAATTGGTGGAATGAATACACCTTTGGACAAGCTAGCTAAACTACGTTCAAGTGATCACACATCCTGATAGCTAGCTATTTAGCTGAGCATATGAAGGCTCGAAGTTGAGAATATTTAACAAAACTGCTTCATGTACCTATGTTTAATAGACTAGAATATTAAACAGAACATGTTTGAGAGGTGTAGCCTATATTATGCATTCATAAATTACTGATAACCTTAATAATGCTAGTCACTTTGCAACACAGGATGTTGTCATGTCATCAGCTGGTTTGTAATCTTCACCTCTACATTTCTAGATTTCCTTGTCTCCTAACCACTCTCTCCTAATCTGGTATTTCCAGTTCTGACAGTGCAAGCTTTGCCTCGGTCTGTCACAGACCTGCGTGAGGAGGACCAGTGGACGGAGCTGCACCGTGGGGCCTACGACAAGGAGGACAACCCACAGATGGCCTTTGTACTGATCAAACAGGAGGTGGACTGGGTAAGACAGGGCTTCTAGCTGTCCCAGATCTGTGGGTGCTGTCTTGCCAATTAATCTACCTCTATACTCAACTTGTTGTTGTCACCACAGTGAAAAAAAAAAACCTTAACACTGCTCTCCCTAGAGTCACGTGTGCATTTAAGCGTTCATATTGACCTCACAGCCTTCGTCAGAGTTTCTGTTGACCCTATTGTGGTTGACTTTCCCATTCACCCCCCCCCCCCCAGGAGGCAGACTATTCTGATGACTACTCCCCCGGGTACATACTGCTGAAGCAGGAGGGGGGAGAGCCCCCGACTCTGGTCCGCAGACAACCTCTCAGAGAGTTACCAGGCAGAGGTAGGAACTAGGGAGACCTGCTTCTGAATCACACATCTTATTACAATGTAATAATCAATATTGGGATGAGAACCAGGCTCTAATAATATCTATAGTAATCTCTCCACTGTTATTCTCTCTGTCTTTTGTTCTTTCTGGCTCTCCCTTTCAACTTTCCCCTCTTACTTTCTCTGTCCTGTCAATCTCCCTCCCTCTGTAGCCCTGGTCCCACCTGGAGCTGTCAGTGCCCTGGTCAACCGTTACAGCCAGGAAAGGCCTCCCACCACCCAGTCTACCTCAGCAGAGCCCCCCCTCCAGGGAGATCCAGACACCCAGGAGGCCCCCCAGGCTCTCAGCCCATCCCAGCCCAGGACCAAAGAGGTTAACAGTGGCAGTGCAGGCCAGGCCCCTGGAGCAGAACAGCAGTCACTGGTAATACCAGCAGCAGAGTCTCCATCAACATTAGACCTGACAGAATCTCCTCAATCAGCAGCCACTATCCAGTCTACATCAACTGTTCTGTCTACTGTAATGGCCCAGTCCACGGTAACTACTCTGTCAAAAGAAACTGTCCAAACGACCACAGCGGTCCAGTCGACTGTAGCGGTGAAGTCGACAGCAGCAGCGTCAGAGCGCCCGCCACCTGTCCTCTCTGGGTTACCCAGAACCCCTCTTCAGGATACACAGCCCAGCCCCGTACCCCCTCATCCACCCCCATCTCCTCAACCATCACCAGCACAGTCCCACACAGACGTTCTACCTATAGCTCATCCAATAGCAGTGCCCTCAACACAACCAGCTAGGCCTACAGCTGTACCTGATGGACCACCGGCCGCACCACCAACACAACCACAACCCCCTACACTTTTGGAGCAGCCGGGTGTTGCCACGGCAACTCCGCCAACGCCGGTCCAGTCCGCTCAGTTGCTGACTTTGTCTGAAGAACCTGCCGGCCCCCCTGAGGAGCAGGTGTCATTGGTCACTGAGCATGTGCAACCCTCCCCCACTCTGCCATCACCGAAGTCCCCTGCTGTCCCAGAGAGGACGTCTGATGAAGCCCCTGTACAGCTGTCAGCCCCTGCTGTAACCACACCCTCTGGCCCCTGTCAGATGTTTAAGACACCGTTTTTAGCTCAGTTGTCAGTAGTATCCCAAGTACGCTCCCCACCGAGGCTGGAGGAAGACGAGGAGGAAAAAGAGGGGCAGGAAGATGAGGGGGAGAGGCTTTCCCCCCTCCCTGCCACATCTACGGAAGCTGTGATGACAAGGTCTGTCGCTACGGAGACGACCCCCGCCAGCGAGAATAAAGAGGAGATTGTTGTCCATGCAGGTGGTGGCAGAAAGTCGAGTCGACGCGAATCGATCCTTTCTGGTCTCCGCCTCCGCTTAAGGCCCCGCCCCCGGGACAGTACTCCATCTCCCGTGGTTGCTAAGAAACCCAGAGGAGAGAGAACCGCCCCTCTAGACCATGACTACTCAAAGGTGATGCAGAACAGAGGAGAAAAGTCCAGGGAATCTCACGTTGACCAGGATGTAGTAGAGGACACCTCTAACGGTGAGACGGCTGATGACAAGTCTAGTGGACAAGGAAGTAGTAACCACATCAGTGAGGAAGAGGGAGGCGCTAACACTGATGTGACCTCTCTGACCAGACAGTCACCTATTGTTGGAGGTGTGTCCAAATCCAAGAAGAGAAGCATGACCTGGGTGCAGGCTCAGAGAGGTTTGGCTCTAGCCCAGGCTAAGAGGAGTAGGTCGAAGGTCACTAAGACCTCACAGCGAGGTCAGAGGTCAGAGCTTAGAGGTCTGGTCACACAGACACCGTTTCTGCCTTCCACCCCACAGCGCCGCCCGTCGTACAGCCCCAGCCCTCATGCTGCATCTACCTCAAGCCTCAGCCCACGCCGCACCAGCCCGCGTTGCACCAGCCCTCACGGTGCCAACCCACACCAGGATACGGGGGCGAATGTGAACCCTTCTCCTACCACCCCTCCTCAGCCTCACCAGTTCAAGATCATTTCCGCCACCCCTCGTCGCGGCAGACCTCGTTCGGCTGCCGCGGCGGTTTTGAATTTGAAACGTTCTCCCTCCACCCCTCAACCTATCCCCTTCATTGTCACCGTCAGCCCTCGCTCCAACTTCAAAAAGTCCCCCCCATGCACGCTGACGTTCCAGCAGGCGCAGCGGTATCACAAGTCACAAACAATGTGGTCGCCGCCAGGACCGTTCCAGCTCCAACAGTCTCCCAAGTCTCCACGGAAACGTTTTACCAAGAACCAGTGCGCAGACTGCGGTCGTGTTCTGAGTAGCGCCGCTGCTTTAGAGAGCCACGCATCCCTCCACACGGGGAAGCGCCCGTTCGCCTGCTCCACCTGCGGCAAGGACTTCCCCAACCTCAAGGGCCTCAACCGCCACGCCCGCGTCCACGGTGAACAGCGTGGCCACCAGTGTCCGAAGTGCGACAAGACCTTTGTCTACCGCTTCGGCCTGACCAAGCATGAGCAGATGGTCCACAGCGGCGTGCGCCCATTCATCTGCCCGATCTGTGACAAACGCTTCGTCATCCGGCGCGACATGGAAACGCATCTCCGCGTTCACACCGGAGAGAAACCATTTGCCTGTTCCCTCTGTGTGAAGCGGTTCAAGAGGCGTGTGGAGCTGAATGTTCACCTGAGGTGGCACAACGGGGAGAAGAGACACTGGTGCTCGTACTGCGGGAAGGGCTTTCTGGATTACAATAATCTGAAGAGGCACAAATTTGTCCACACTGGGGAGAAACCTTACACCTGCTCTGAGTGTGGCAAGCACTTCAAACAGACTGGCCATCTGAAGAAACACCTGAAGACAATACACAAAGACAGATAGAGGGCAGGGTACGAGTCTTAAATGACACCCTATTCCCTATATAGTGCACTACTTTGGACTAGAAATATAGCACTATATAGGGAATAGGGTGTCAGATGGTGATGAGGGAATAGTTCTCTCTATTTGCTGTGAATTCGCTTTTGTTTGGAAGAATCATGCCACGAGAGAATGTAGCAAAATGTTAAAAATAAATTTTTAGAATTGAGTTGATTAATTTAATTAAAACTAATTCTGGTTGTCATTTGTTTTTCATTCTATTTATTTGGAAAGTTAGAAGCCTAAAACTACGTTTACATTTTGGTGTACTGTGTTCACATCATGCTTTTTTATGTTCTGCGGGTTTGAAGTTGTTGCTTTAAAATGTGTTTATTCCATTTTATTTGTAAGTAAAAATCTGGTCTGGTTTAGGAAGTTTCACTTGAACAACCGTCGAAGTCGTAATTGTACTTGTGGAGGGGGTTGTTACATTTCACCACTGACCCTATACATTTTCCTCCAAAACATGACGAATCAATTTGACAATTACAACCGCGGATAATGTCGCTAGTTTTATCATATAGTCAATGTTATGCAAACCAGCTCATTTTATTATTAGTAAAGTTAGCTAGCAATCAAGCTAGCTAAAATCTTATTGGTTGAAGAGAATTGGTCAGACTTGAATATGGGGCATTCATGTGCTTGTGGGAAGTCGTAAGTCTGCCATGATCATGTTTAAGTGCTTTTCAAATGTTTGGTAGGTTGGCATGATCATTATGACAGACAATTCCTAGACAGTCTAATCTATGGCAGTGTTTCCCAAACGTTTCCCTCTCAGCCTTAAAAGTGTCCTGCTTGCATCGCCTCATTAGCTAACTGTTGAGGTGGCGCGATCGGCTAAGGCGCTTGAGGGCGGTCACGTGTGTTTGGGAGGCAGAGGTCCCGAGTTCAAGACTGGTATGGGCTGAATCAGGAGGATGTGGTACTCGCTTAGCAAGCAGCATGATGTCCTTTACACTATGGCAAAAACCAAAACGTGGGGACAGAGTTTGGGAAATCCTGATATAAAAGGCGTACATTCAAAACATGGTTAGGATTCCAACAGTTTACATTTTCAATGTCCTTATTAATAAACGATTGATCACAAAAATATTGTTCAATGTCAAAAACAAATCGTGACCAAGGGATCCCAAATCTATTCACGCAGGGGGCCTCCCCCCTTCCAGCATTTGGGAACGCGTACCACATGTTAGGCTCTAATTCTTTGAGTTAATGACTCCACGGAAACTAGGAAAGCTTAACCAAGTTTAATTCTTCCTAAAGGGTCCATAGAGCTGCATTCAGACAAACAACATTTCACACAAGCACTGATATTTAACCCTTTTTCCTAGGCTGAGTCTCCTCAACTCAAGGCTGTCATGGTGATTGATATCAGACGGTGTCTCTTCTCCTCCCAGAGGATCCCTGATGGCTAACAACATATCCTGACATAATGTGGACGTTATACATTACCCTCTCACCCTCAGTGACATTGTTAGGTTCTAAGATCTCCACCCATCTCCCCTACACATTCCAAAGCCATCTAACTGCTGATGTAAAAAACAGTCTCTTTCACTGTTAGATACTATCCTTCTGAGTATAACAATGTTCCAATTTTAACCCAGAATATAACACATCTATTTCTATTGGCACTAGCACTGTTCATGACACGAACTGTTCACACCGCTCTTGTTGGTGGAGAGAATGTTGCCGGGTTCAAAGCTTATTTCCTGCAATTCTACACATTTTGTCATGGGGTGCAAAGGAAATTCTGCCGTTTTAAAGCTAATTTTCTTGCAATTCTATACATTTGGCCATGTCTAATGTGTATTCATGTGTTATTTGAGTGACAAACTTATACTGAACAAAAATTTAACTACAACATGTAGAGTTGATCTCATGTTTCTTGAGCTGAAATAAAAGATCCCAGAAATTTTCCATTCATACAAAAAGCTTACTTCTCTCAAATGTTGTATACAAATGTGTTTACATCCCTGTTAGTGAGCATTTCTCTTTTGCCAAGATAATCCATCCACCTGACAGGTGTGGCATATCAAGAAGCTGATTAAACAGCATAACCATTACACAGGTGCACCTTGAGCTGGGGACAATAAAAGGCCTCTAAAATGTGCAGTTTTGTCACACAATGCCACAGATTGAGGGAGCGTGTAATTGGAATGCTGACTGCAAGAATGTCCACCAGAGCTGTTGCCAGATAATTGAATGTTGATTTCTCTACCATAAGCCACCTCCAACATCATTTTCAAGAGTTTGGCAGTACATCCAACTAGCTTCACAACTGAAAGTGTAACCATGCCAGCCCAAGACCTCAACATCTGACTTCTTCACCTGCGGGATTGTCTGAGACCAGCCACCCGGACAGCTGTTGAAACTGAGTGTTTATGTCTGGAATAAAGCTCTTTTGTGTGGAGAAACTCATTCTGTTTGGCTGGGCCTGGCTCCCAATGGGTGGGCCTATGCCAACCCATGGCTGCTCCCCTGCCCATTCATGTGAAATCCATAGATTAGGGCCTAATGAATTTATTTCAAATGACTGATTTCCTTATATGAACTGTAACTCAGTAAAATTGTTGCATGTTGTTTATATTTTTGTTCAGTTTAAATAAAAATAAAAAACAGTTTACATGGGCTGGATATGGACATTTCTGGAAAGTTATAAATAGCTCTCTAAAGGTATATAATGACTGACATGACGAGAGGAACTGATGATGCACTACCCAATTTCCAAATTGCACCTTGTGCATTCTACTATTACACATTTCAGAGCTGGACTGAGTATATACAGTGCCTTCGGAAAGTATTCAGACCCCTTGACTTTTCCAAATTTGTTATGTTACAGCCTTGATTAAATAAATTAAAATCCACAGCAATCTACACAGAATACCCCATAATGACAAAATTTGTGCAAATGTATAAAGAAATAGTATTCAGACCATTTGCTATGAGACTCGAAATTGAGCTCAGGTGCATCCTGTTTCCATTGATCATCCTTGAGATGTTTCTACAACTTGGAGTCCACCTGTGGTAAATTCAATTGATTGGTCATGATTTGGAAAGATACACACACCTGTCTATATAAGGTCCCATAGTTGACAGTGCATGTCAGAGCAAAAATCAAGCCATGGAGGTTGAAGGAATTGTCCGTAGAGCTCTGAGACAGGATTGTGTCGAGACTCAGATCTGGGGAAGGGTACCAAAACATTTCTGCAGCATTGAAGGTCCACAAGAACACAGTGGCCTCCATCATTCTTCCTAGAGCTGGCCGCCCGGCCAAACAGCAATCGGGTGAGAAGGGCCTTGGTCAGGGAGGTGACCAAGAACCTGATGGTCACTCTGACAGAGCTCCAGAGTTCCTCTGTGGAGATGGGAGAACATTCCAGAAGGACAGCCATCTCTGCAGCACTCCACCAATAGGCCATTATGGTAGAGTGGCCAGACGGAAGCCATTCCTCAGTAAAAGGCACGACAGCCCGCTTGGAGTTTGCCAAAAGGCACCTAAAGACTCTCAGACCATGAGAAACAATATTCTCTGATCTAATGAAACTCTGGCCTGAATGCCAGATCACTGTAGCTGTACACAGCCAATCTGTAAATAGCACACCCAACTACCGCATCCCCATATTGTAATTTATCCTCTTGCTCTTTTGCACACCAGTATCTCTACTTGCACATCATCATCTGCACATTTATCACTCCAGTGTTAATGCTAAATTGTAATCATTTCGCCTCTATGGCCTATTTATTGCCTTACCTTCCTACTCTTCTACATTTGCACACACTGTACACAGCTTTTTCTATTGTGTTATTGACTGTACGTCTGTTTATGTGCTTTGCTTTATATTGGCCAGGTCACAGCTGTAAATGGGTTCTTCTTCTCAACTGGCCTACCTGGTTAAATAAAAAATTTAAAAAGTCAAGCTTCACATCTTGAAAAAGCTGGCACCATCCATACGGTGAAGCACTGTGGTGGAAGCATCATACTGCGGGGTTGTTTTTCAGGATCGAGGGAAAGAGGAACGGAGCAAAGTATATAGCAATCCTTAATGTAAACCTGCTCCCGAGCGCTCCGGACCTCAGACTGGGGCAAAGTTTCACCTTCCAACAGGACAACGACCCGAAGCACACAGCCAAGACAAGACTTGAACCTGATCAAACATCTCTGGAGAGACCTAAAAATAGCTGTGCAGCAACGCTCCCCATCATTATGGGGTATTGTGTGTAGATTGATGAGGGAAAAAAAATATAATCAATTTTATAAGGCTGTAAGTAACAAAATGTGGAAAAAGTCAAGAGGTCTGAATACTTTCCGAAGTCACTCTTATGTATATATGTATATACATACACACACTACCGGTCCAAAGTTTTAGAACACCTACACATCAAGGGTTTTTCTTTATTTTTACTATTTTTCTACATTATGGAATAATAGTGAAGACATTATAATTAGGAAATAACATATGGAATCATGTAGTAACCAAAAAAAGTGTTATATAAAATATATTTTGATTTGTTTTTGAGATTCTTCAAATAGCCACCCTTTGCCTTGATTACAGCTCTTCACACTCTTGGCAATCTCTGAACCAGCTTCACCTGGAATGCTTTTCCAACAATCTTGAAGGAGTTCCCACATATGCTGAGCACTTGTTGGCTGCTTTTCCTTCACTCTGTGGTCCAACTCATCTCAAACCATCTCAATTGGGTTGAGTTCGGGTGTTTGTGGAGGCCAGGTCATCTGATGCAGCACTCCATTACTCTCCTTCTTGGTCAAATAACCCTTATGCAGCCTGGAGGTGTGTTGGGTCATTGTCCTGTTGAAAAACAAATGATAGTCCCACTAAGCGCAAACCAGATGGGATGGCATATCACTGCAGAATGCAGTGGTAGCCATGCTGGTTAAGTGTGCCTTGAATTAATAAATCACATAGTGTCACCAGCAAAGCACCACCACACCATCACACCACTTCCTCCATGCTTCACGGTGGGACCCACACATGCGGAGATCATCCGTTCACCTACTCCGCACCTCACAAAGCTACGGCGGTTAGAACCAAAAACCTCAAATTTGGACTCATCAGACTAAAGGACAGATTTACACCGGTCTAATGTCCAATCCATCTAATGTCATCGACTACGACGGCCTGATTCACGCAGTCTCCTCTGAACAGTTGATGTTGAGATGGGTCTGTTACTTGATTTATTTGGGTTGCAATTTCTGAGGCAGGTATCTCTTATGAACTTATTCTCTGCAGCAGAGGTAACTCTGCGTCTTCCTTTTCTGTGGTGGTCCTCATGAGATTCAGTTTCATCATAGCGATTGATGGTTTTGCGACTGCACTTCAATTAACTTTCAAAATGTATATTGAAAAAATAAATCATTATATTTTTATTTGTTTAACACTTTTTTGGTTACAACATGATTCCATATGTGTTATTTCATAGTTTTGATGTCTTCAATATTATTCTACAATGTAGAAAATTGTAAAAAATAAAGAAAAATCCTTGAATAAGTAGGTGTGTCCAAACTTTTGAATGGTATTGTATGTATATATATAAAAAAAAATTGGGGGGGACCCCGTGCCTCACAGTTTGGAAACCACTGTTCTAGACCACCGCTCAGGCCAGGAAATCCGGCCTGTGTTCGTGCTGGTGTAACTTTAGATGGGCCAGTCGTTTGAAGCAGAGTCCACACACAGCACAGCAGTACGGCCTCTCCCCAGTGTGTGTGCGCTGGTGTACCTTCAAAATGTCCACCCGCGTGAAGCTCTTGTCGCACATAGTGCAGCGGTGGGGTTTCTCCTGCGTGTGTATGCGCTGATGCAGCTTGAGGTTCCAGAGCCGACTGAACTTGTTCCCACAGACGGAGCAGCAGTAGGGCTTGTCTGTCGTCTGGCTGCACTTGTGCCTCTTCAGGTCGGAGAAGGAGGTGAAGCCCTTGGAGCAGTGGCTGCAGAGGTGGAGTCCCTCTGCCTGGTGGACCCGCTGGTGGACCTTGAGGTTGCAAGCCTGGGTGAAGGTCTTACCGCACTGGGTGCAGGAGTATGGAGGCCCAAACCCTGAACTCAACCCTCTCCCCGTTTTGTGTGTCTGCTTGTGGGCTTTGAGGGAACCAGAGTCTGGGAAGCTCATGGTACATTGATTGCAGGCATGACGCCTCCCCCCTCCTCCCACTCTTCCTGTTACCTGCTCTTGTGAACAATCTCTGAGGTTTAGAGAGTGTCCAAAGTCGTCAGCGGCATCATACAGGCTCTCTGTGTTGTTGTTGTGGGCTGAGCTTCCAGAGTGGATGGATATTAGCACCCTGTGGCCAGCTCTGCTACCCGACTCCGGCACATCATGTTCAGGGTACAAGACACTGGAGTCCTGCAGGTACCCCTCCTCGTTGATCAACAGGCAGTTCAGGTCTCCCACCTCCGGGTGGGGGGATGGAATTGGCGACCCCACCTGCTCCCTCCGGCTCCGATGGGGGCCAGGCATGTTGGAGCGATGGTGATGGTCTCCCCCCTCAGACCCCCCCAGGTTCACCTGGTAGTGACCCGCAGCTCCGTAGCTCAGCGCCCCCAGACGAGACGGAGAACCAGAAAGCCTATCCAGCCCTTCCATGTCCAGAAGATGGCCTCCACTACTAGGACTGCCATAACCAGACTTCTCAAAGTCACCCCCTAGTTCCTCCATGCTGTAGTGGGGACGGTAGAGAGGGTCGATGGGTTTCCCTTGGTCTCTCTCGGGGCCTGGTGGTTCAGGCCTCTGGTCTAGACTGGATCCCCACTCATCCTGGCACTGCTGTAGCTCCTGCTGAATAAAACTCTTACTGGGCCCAGAGATGTCTGAACCATCAGCCTCTGAAGAACACAGGGTACATGAGGCATTAGAAGCATTAATATTTAAGACAGGGGTGTTAAACTCATTCCATAGAGGGCCTAGTGTCTGCTGGTTTTTGATTTTCCCTTTCAATAAAGACCTAGACAACCAGGTGAGGGGAGTTCCTTAATAATTAGTGGCCTTCATTCATCAGTCAAGTACAAGGAAGGAGTGAAATCCACAGACACTCCGTGGAATGAGTTTGACACGTGATTTAAGGCATTGACAATATAGAAACAGTGGTAGAGTAACTGTAATGTTAAATGTGTATTTACAGTTTCAAGTTGACTTGTGTAATAATGAATACATTTGAAATGACACAGCATACTATAAGTTACTCTTATTATCATTCTCATCATCATAAAGGTTGGCGATTGTCAGTTATGTCGGTGGTAAACTCAACTCACCGTCCAGGCAGAACTCCCATCTCTCCCGTAGCTCAGTGTTGTGGAGAGCCTCCTCTTTCAGCAGACTGTCCAACTTCTGACCTGCGACCTCTGTGGACTAAGACGAAATGAATGAGTTGATTCTGACTAAATGATGGATAAACTGACAGTGACTGAATAGAGCTGACATGATGGTTCTCTATTCAGAACTCTCCTCTGGAACACCCAGACATCTCACAACTTTGCTGCAGCCCAGAACTGGAACAGTTCAAATATGAGGAGAGGTTTGAAGAAGGCTGCCCAATTCTTCCTCACAGACTATCTGTTCTAATATATCCTTTAAAATGACATTTCTAACTGAACTTTCTGTAACACTGCACCCTCCACCCTTCACAGGTGTTTAGTCCCCTAGATACAAGCGATTCTCCTAGGGCTGGTGGCCTCAGCCTCCATGTGTTTAGTCAGTCCCCTACCTACCTCAGAGGTTCTCCTAGGGCTGGTGGCCTTTGCCTCCATGTGTTTAGTCAGTCCCCTACCTACCTCAGAGGTTCTCCTAGGGGTGGTGGCCTCAGCCTCCTCCAGATCATTGAAGGTTGTTTCCCTGGCCACGCCCCCACAGCTGCTCCACTCCTCCCCTGGTACCTTCTCCTGCTTCAGGCCACACCCCCTCTCCACACCTGGCCACAGGTAAACAAAGAGAACATTTCATTTGGAGTAAAAGGAAAGTAACATTGTGGATAATGGAATCTCCTCACATCAGATGAAGGAAAGGAAACATCTTATTAAGATGCCACCAGCAGCCATGACTGACTCCTTTTTTAAACCAATACCGTCTTATCACTAAAGTTTGGAAGGTACACATTACAGTAGCCCCACTTCAGAGTGAATCTATATT
The DNA here is from genome assembly GCF_965601325.2 of Salmo salar. NCBI lineage: Eukaryota > Metazoa > Chordata > Actinopteri > Salmoniformes > Salmonidae > Salmo > Salmo salar. Next base: position 12,727,738 of record NC_138294.1, read on the forward strand.
CATCACAGGAGGTTGGTGGCACCTTAATTGGGGAGGACGGGCTCATAGTAATGGCTGGAGCAGAATCAATGGAATGGTATCAAAAACTTCAAACATGGTTTCCATGAGTTCGATATCATTCCATTTTCTCCGTTCCAGCCATTATTATTAGCCTTCCATCCCTCAGCAGCCTCCACTGATTGTATGCATGCATGTACAGTACCAGCCAAAAGTTTGGACACACCTACTCATTCAAGGGTTTTTCTTTATTTGTATAGTTTTCTACATTGTAGAATAATAGTGAAGACATCAAAACTATGAAACAACACCATGATTTTGACTCCTTTCTTAAACCAAAACTGTCTGATCAGTGATCACCAAAGTATGAAAGGTACACAATACAGCAGCCCCACTTCAGTGATTCCTCTATATATATATATATATATATATATATATAGCTCAAAAAAATAAAGGGAACACTTAAACAACACATCCTAGATCTGAATGAAAGAAATAATCTTATTAAATACTTTTTTCTTTACATAGTTGAATGTGCTGACAACAAAATCACACAAAAATAATCAATGGAAATCCAATTTATCAACCCATGGAGGTCTGGATTTGGAGTCACACTCAAAATTAAAGTGGAAAACCACACTACAGGCTGATCCAACCTTGATGTAATGTCCTTAAAACAAGTCAAAATGAGGCTCAGTAGTGTGTGTGGCCTCCACGTGCCTGTATGACCTCCCTACAACGCCTGGGCATGCTCCTGATGAGGTGGCGGATGGTCTCCGGAGGGATCTCCTCCCAGACCTGGACTAAAGCATCCGCCAACTCCTGGACAGTTTGTGGTGCAACGTGGCGTTGGTGGATGGAGCTAGACATGATGTCCCAGATGAGCTCAATTGGACTCCGGTCTGGGGAACGGGCAGGCCAGTCCATAGCATCAATGCCTTCCTCTTGCAGGAACTGCTGACACACTCCAGCCACATGAGGTCTAGCATTGTCTTGCATTAGGAGGAACCCAGGGCCAACCGCACCAGCATATGGTCTCACAAGGGGTCTGAGGATCTCATCTCGGTACCTAATGGCAGTCAGGCTACCTCTGGCGAGCACATGGTGGGCTGTGCGGCCCCCCAAAGAAATGCCACCCCACACCATGACTGAGCCACCGCCAAACCGGTCATGCTGGAGGATGTTGCAGGCAGCAGAACGTTCTCCACGGCGTCTCCAGACTGTCACGTGCTCAGTGTGAAACTGCTTTCATCTGTGAAGAGCACAGGGCGCCAGTGGCGAATTTGCCAATCTTGGTGTTCTCTGGCAAATGCCAAACGTCCTGCACGGTGTTGGGCTGTAAGCACAACCCCCACCTGTGGACGTCGGGCCCTCATGGAGTCTGTTTCTGACCGTTTGAGCAGACACATGCACATTTGTGGCCTGCTGGAGGTCATTTTGCAGGGCCCCGGCAGTGCTTCTCCTGCTCCTCCTTGCACAAAGGAGGAATAAGCGGTCCTGCTGCTGGGTTGTTGCCCTCCTACGGCCTCCTCCACGTCTCCTGATGTACTGGCCTGTCTCCTGGTAGCGCCTCCATGCTCTGGACACTACGCTGACAGACACAGCAAACCTTCTTGCCACAGCTCGCATTGATGTGCCATCCTGGATGAGCTGCACTACCTGAGCCACTTGTGTGGGTTGTAGACTCCGTCTCATGCTACCACTAGAGTGAAAGCACCGGCAGCATTCAAAAGTGACCAAAACATCAGCCAGGAAGCATAGGAACTGAGAAGTGGTCTGTGGTCCCCACCTGCAGAACCACTCCTTTATTGGGGGTGTCTTGCTAATTGCCTATAATTTCCACCTGTTGTCTATTCCATTTGCACAACAGCATGTGAAATTTATTGTCAATCAGTGTTGCTTCCTAAGTGGACAGTTTGATTTCACAGAAGTGTGATTGACTTGGAGTTAGATTGTGTTGTTTAAGTGTTCCCTTTATTTTTTTGAGCAGTTTATATATATATATCAAAAGGTTGGGCACACCTACTAATTCCAGTTGAAGTTGGGTTTCAATTAACAGGTGTGCCTTATTAAAAGTTAATTTGTGGAATTGATTTTCTTCTTAATGCGTTTGAGCCTATCAGTTGTGTTGTGACAAGGTAGGGGAGGTATACAAAAGACAGCCCTATTTGGTGAAAGACCAAGTTCATACTATGGCAAGAACAGCTCAAATAAAGAAAGAGAAATGACAGTCAATTATTACTGTAAGACATGAAGGTCAGTCAATCCAGAAAATTTCAAGAACTTCTCATGTTTCTTCAAGTGCAGTCGCAAAACCCAGAGTTACCTCTACTGCAGAGAATAAGTTCATTAGAGTTACCAGCCTCAGAAATTGCAGCCCAAATAAATGCTTCACAGAGTTCAAGTAACAGACACATCTCAAAATCAACAGTTTAAAGGAGACTGCATGAATCAGGTCTTCATGGTCAAATTGCTGCAAAGAAACCACTACTAAAGGACACCAATAAGAAGAGAATTGCTTGGGCCAAGAAACACGAGCAATGGACAAAAGACCAGTGGAATTCTCTCCTTTGGTCTGATGAGTCCAAATTTGAGGTTTTTGGTTCTTACCGCCGTAGCTTTGTGAGGCGCGGAGTAGGTGAACGGATGATCTCCGCATGTCTGGGTCCCAAAGTGAAGCATGGAGGAAGCGGTGTGATGGTGTGGTGGTGCTTTGCTGGTGACACTGTATGTGATTTATTTAGAATTCAAGGCACACTTAATCAGCATGGCTAACACAGCATTCTACAGCGATATGCCATCCCATCTGGTTTGCGCTTAGTGGGCCTATCATTTGTTTTCAAAAGGACAATGACCCAACACACGTCCAGGCTGTGTAAGGGCTATTTGACCAGTGGAGTGCTGCATCAGATGGCCTGGCCTCCACAAACACCCGACCTCAACCCAATTGAGATGGTTTGGGATGAGTTGGACCACAGAGTGAAGGAAAAGCAGCTGACAAGTGCTCAGCATTTGTGGAAACTCCTTCAAGACTGTTGGAAAAGCATTCCAGGTGAAGCTGGTTGAGAGAATGTCAAGCGTGTGCAAAGCTGTTAAAAGCGGCTAGTTTGAAGAATCTAAAATGTAAAATATGTTGATTTGTTTAACACTTTTTGGGTTACTATATGATTCCATGTGTTATTTCATAGTTTTGATGTCTTCACTATTATTCTACAATGTAGAAAATAATAAAATAAAAACCCTTGAATGAGTAGGTGTGTCCAAACTTTTGACTGGTACTGTGTCGTTAGATGTCTCTCTTCTCACCTGTCTGTGAAGTTCCTAAGCTTATCTCTTCACCTTCCTTGCCAGCTCTCCCACAGTCCCCACACTTCCCCCTCTGGCCTCCTGCTCTGTTCCTCTCCCTGTTCTCCGACCACTGCAGCCGCGTCTTCAGTGACTCGACCTGCTCCCGGCTCCGCGACACCTCCTCCAGGAAACTATCCTCCACCAGCCTGGTGATCTCGTACATAGCTGACTTAAGGACCGTCTCCATGACTCCGGAGAGCTGAGACTGGAAAGTTATGATGGCTGCGGATATCATGGCAAAGTGTCTATGAGCAGCTAGCTACAGTTAAGAGATCGTAAATTTTTGCTACTTTTGTTCAGGTTGGTCAGTGTTACGATTCCGTATATCAAAAGGAAAAATCGCTAAAGTTAGCAGCAAAGACACAGTAACTAAACCACTTTAGTCTGTGATAGTATGCTAGCAAACGTTACTGTTGGAAGTTGTGGTCTCTACCTAATGCAATTTTTTAAATATAATTTCGAGATATAAGATGTAGCATTTACTGTATATGAGGCTATTCGAATAAATACAAATACCAGAGGTATTGATAGAAAGCAAGGCTATGGTATTTGTCTCGGCACTTACTTTACTAGCCAGTCAACACAATAAGCATCACCCCCCCAAAAATGTACTTCCGGAAACAAACCAACGGGTCGGGTAGTGGGACATTCTACGTCGGAACGTTACCTTATTCGAGTTAAAAAGACGACCTTTATTTATTGTGTGTAAATTGTCAGGAAATGTACACGGGAAGCAATTTATCGCAGCCATCACTCAATGCGTCACACAAGCACTGTGCGCTGAGTCCATAAAAGGAGAAGTCATATCACCAACATAGGCCAATTCTGATCAATCCTGTAAATTAAAAAAAAAAAAATAATCGATTGTAGATTCACATGAAAGTGTGGGTTGAAAAGAACCGCTGCCAACAAAAAAGTAATATCAACAGCTAAATGCATGAATTTGGTGCACTTTAAGATGAACATTGAGAGATTACATATTTTTCAGGTAACTAACTTGCATCTTCCCACCTGCAAGAGCAGACATTGCCAGTATTCAAGTACAGTTACTGCTGTGGGTCTCTCTACTCTGGAAAACTCTGGAACAGTCTCCTTTGGAACAGTCTCCTTTGGAACAGTCTCCTCTGGAACACTCTCTACTCTGGAACACTCTCTACTCTGGAACACATACAGTACCAGTCAAAAGTTTAGACACACCTAGTCATTCAAGGGCTTTTCTTTATTTGGACTATTTTCCACATTGTAGAATAATAGTGTAGACATCAAAATGATGAATTAACACATGTGGAATCATTTAGTAACCCAAAAGGTGTTAAACAAATCAAGATATATTTTATATTTGAGATTATTCAATGTAGCCACCCTTTGCCTTGATGACAGTTTGTACACTGTTGGCATTCTCACAACCAACTACATGAGGTTGTCACCTGGAATGCATTTTAATTAACAAGTGTGCCTTCTTAAAAGTTCATTTGTGGAATTTCTTTCCTTCTTAATGCGTTTGAGACAATCAGTTGTGTTGTGACAAAGTAGGTGGGGTATACAGACGATAGTCCTATTTGGTAAAAGACCAAGTCCATATTATGGCAAGAACAGCTCAAATAAGCAAAGATAAATGACAGTCCATCAATACTTTAAGACATGAAGGTCAGTCAATCTGGAAAATGTCAAGAACTTTGAAAGTTTCTTCAAGTGCAGTCGCAAAACCATCAAGCGCTATGATGAAACTGGCTCTCATGAGGACCGCCACAGAAAGGAAGACCCAGAGTTACCTCTGCTGCAGAGAAGAAGTTCATTAGAGTTACCAGCCTCAGAAATCGCAGCCCAAATAAATGCTTCACAGAGTTCAAGTAACAGACACATCTCAACATCAACTGTTCAGAGGAGACTGTGTGAATCAGGCTTTCATGGTCGAATTGCTGCAAAGAAACCACTACTAAAGGACACCAATAAGAAGAAGAAACTTGCTTGGGCCAAGAAACAGGAGCAATGGACATTAGACCTGTGGAAATCTGTCCTTTGGTCTGATGAGTCCAAATGTGCGATTTTTGGTTCCAACCGCGGTGTGTCTTTGTGAGACGCAGAGTAGGTGAACAGATGATCTCTGCATGTGTGATTCCTACCGTGACACATCGAGGAGGAGGTGTGATGGTGTGGGGGTGCTTTGCTGGTGACACTCTCAATGATTTATTTTGAATTCATGGCACACTTAACCAGCATGGCTACCACCACATTCTGCAGCGATATGCCATCCCATCTGGTTTACGCTTAGTGCGACTATAATTTGTTTTTCAACAGGACAATGACCCAACACACCTCCAGGCTATGTAAGGGCTATTTGTCCAAGATGGTGAGTGATGGAGTGCTGCTTCAGAAGACCTGGCCTCCACTATCATCAGAAAATAGTAAAAACGAAGAAAGCCCCCTGAATGAGTCGGTGTGTTCAAACTTTTGACCGGTACTGTACATCTATAGTGTTTTGCCAAAAACCACTCAACAACTTCAACCATAGACTCTGACCTGTGTATTAAGCCAAATTGATTAAAGAATCCCACAGTACTCAATCACCCTCTCTCTCTCACACACTCTCTGGCTCTTTCTCTCTCTCTCTCTCTCTCACACACTCTCTGGCTCTTTCTCACACACACACACACACACACACACACACACACACACACACACACAAATTAGAATGCACAGAACAGCTTTAAGTGAAAAAGTCTACTGTGCTCACCACTCCTCTGCCTCTCTCCATTACTTTCTCTGTGTCATCTGTTGGTATCTCTTGTCTGCCCTCTTCTGTTGCTGTCTCTTAGTATTCTATGTTACTGTCTCTTAGTATTCTATGTTACTGTCGCTTAGTATTCTATGTTACTGTCTCTTAGTATTCTCAAATCAAATCAAATTTTATTTGTCACGTGCACCGAATACAACAGGTGTAGACCTTACAGTGAAATGCTTACTTACAGTCTCTAACCAACAGTGCAAAAAAGGTATTAGGTGAACAATAGGTAAGTAAAGAAATAAACAGTTAAAAGACATTGAAAAATTTGCAGTAGCGAGGCTATATACAGTAGCGAGGCTAAACAGTAGCGAGGCTATATACAGGCACCTGTTAGTCGGGCCAATTGAGGTAGTATGTACATGAATGTATAGTTAAAGTGACTATACATATATGATAAACAGAGAGAAGCAGCAGTGTAAAAGAGGGTTGGGGGGGGGGGGCACAATGCAAATAGTCCAGGTAGCCATTTGATTACCTGTTCAGGAGTCTTATGGCTTGGGGGTAAAAACTGTTGAGAAGCCTTTTTGATCTAGACTTGGCACTCCGGTACCGCTTGCCATGCGGTAGTAGAGAGAACAGTCTATGACTGGGGTGGCTGGGGTCTTTGACAATTTTTAGGGCCTTCCTCTGACATTGCCTGGTGTAGAGGTCCTGGATGGCAGGCAGCTTAGCCCCAGTGATGTACTGGGCCGTACACACTACCCTCTGTAGTGCCTTGCAGTCGGAGGCCAAACAATTGCCATACCAGGCAGTGATGCAACCAGTCAGGATGCTCTCGATGTTGCTGCTGTAGAACCTTTTGAGGATCTGAGGACCCATGCCAAATCTTTTTAGTTTCCTGAGGGGGAATAGGCTTTGTCATGCCCTCTTCACGACTGTCTTGTTGTGTTTGGACCATTCTAGTTTGTTGGTGATGTGGACACCAAGGAACTTGAAGCTCTCAACCTGCTCCACTACAGCCCCGTCGATGAGAATGGGGGCGTGCTTGGTCCTCCTTTTCCTGTAGTCCACAATCATCTCCTTAGCCTTGATTACGTTGAGGAATAGGTTGTTATTCTGGCACCACCTGGCCAGGTCTCTGACCTCCTCCCTATAGGCTGTCTCATCGTTGATTAGGCCTACCACTGTTGTGTTGTCCGCAAACTTAATGATGGTGTTGGAGTTGTGCCTGGCCATGCAGTCGTGGGTGAACAGGGAGTACAGGAGGGGACCAGGCACACACCCCTGGGGGGCTCCAGTGTTGAGGATCAGCATGGCAGATGTGTTGCTACCTACCCTCAACACCTGGGGCGGCCCATCAGGAAGTCCAGGATCCAGTTGCAGAGGGAGATGTTTAGTCCCAGGAACCTTAGCTTAGTGATGAGCTTTGAGGATACTATGGTGTTGAACGCTGAACTGTAGTCAATGAATAGCATTCTCACATAGGTGTTCTTTTTGTCCAGGTGGGAAAGGGCAGTGTGGAGTGCAATAGAGATTGCATCATCTGTAGATCTGTTTGGGTGGTATTCAAATTGGAACAGGTCTAGGGTTTCTGGGATAATGGTGTTGTTGTGACCCATTACCAGCCTTTCAAAGCACTTCATGGCTAAGGACATGAGTGCTACGGGTCTGTAGTCATTTAGGCAGGTTGCCTTCGTGTTCTTGGGCACAGGGACTATTGTGGTCTGCTTGAAACATGTTGGTATAACAGACTCAATCAGGGACACGTTGAAAATGTCAGTGAAGACACCTGCCAGTTGGTCAGCACATGCCCGGAGCACATGTCCTGGTAATCCGTCTGGCCCTGCGGCCTTGTGTATGTTGACCTGTTTAAAGGTCTTACTCACGTCGGCTATGGAGAGCGTGATCACACAGTTGTCCGGAACAGCTGATGCTCTCATGCATGCCATGGTGTTTCTTGCCTCGAAGCGAGCATAGAAGTGATTTAGCTCATCTGGTAGGCTCGTGTCACTGGGCAGCTCGCGGCTGTGTCCCTTTGTAGTCTGTAATAGTTTGCAAGCCCTGCCACATAAGACGAGCGTCGGAGCCGGTGTAGTACGTTTCAATCTTAGCCCTGTATTGATGCTTTGCCTGTTAGATGGTTTCTTCGGAGGGCATAGCAGGATTGAAAGTGGCAGCTCTACCCTTTAGCTCAGTGCAAATGTTGCCTGTAATCCATGGCTTCTGGTTGGGGTATGTACGTACAGTCAATGTGGGGACGACGTCCTCGATGCACTGATTGATAAAGCCAGTGACTGATGTGGTGTACTCCTCAATGCCATCGGAAGAATCCCGGAACATGTTCCAGTCTGTGATAGCAAAACAGTCCTGTAGTTTAGCATCTGCTTCATCTGGCCACTTTTTTATAGACCGAGTCACTGGTGCTTCCTGCTTTCATTCTTGCTTACCAAATGGAGGGCGAGGGAGAGCTTTGTACGCGGCTCTGTGTGTGGAGTACAGGTAATCTATAATTTTTTTCCCTGTGGTTGCACATTTAACATGTTGATAGAAATGAGGTAGAACTGATTTAAGTTTCCCTGCATTAAAGTCTCCGGCCACTAGGAGCGCCACCTCTGGGTGAATGGTTTCCTGTTTGCTTATTTCCTTATACAGCTGACTGAGTGCGGTCTTATTGCCAGCATCTGTCTGTGGTGGTAAATAAACAGCCACGAAAAGTATAGCTGAGAACTCTCTAGGCAGATAGCGTAGTCTGCAATTTATGACAAGATACTTTACTTCAGGCGAGCAAAATCTAGAATTCTATGTTACTGTCTCTTAGTATTCTATGTTGCTGTCTCTTGTCAAGCCTTTCTCGTCCTGTCATGGTTGTTAAAAGTGTAAAAGTAAACAATTGTTTTTATAGTAATTTCACAGGCCTTTTCACCACACCAGCTAATTCTTTGTAAACAATGTTTTACTTTTTCACTGGCTATATTTAACCCGTTATACTTTGTGTAATTAAATCAAACTGACTAGAATCTATAGTGCATCTTGAAGTGATACAGTCTATTGTGTGCTCATCCCACCTCTGTTCTCTCTCCATCTGCCCTCTTCTGTCCCTTTCTGTGTCTTGTCTGTGTGTGGTCGGTTGCTGTCTTGTTTGTTACGGTCTCCTTTGCCTATCCTCTTCTGTTATGGCCTGTTCTGTTCTTCTGGTGTCTCTTTCCATCCAATCCTATTCTTCGGTTGCTGTCTCTGTGTATTGTCTGGTGTGTCTCTTTAGTTTTGCAATCCAAAACGGTCAAGGAGATACTAGGATAGCTTAACTTGTTTTGGGCATGTTTCCTGGGTCACCTAAATCATCCTCTTTGGTACGGTTTGATGTGGGTGTCTTGTGTGTATGTTCACAAGTGCGAAGAGTTAGACAAATTATTTAGCAAATTAGCTTCAGCCGGTTGGTGTGCGACCTGACTTTGACATTGGATATCCTATCTCCGGGGCTAGTTAGGGACCATCAATAAATTACACAATTTAAATGAGACAATAAATTCATTAAATGCTTTCAATATTTGTAGATGAATTTCAACAATTTATAGTTGATTCTAGGTTTTTAAGCTATTGGAATTTTAACTTAAATTGTACTATGTAATTTACCAATATCCAAAGTCCTCCCAAATTTACCACGGGCATTACAATTGGGTTGCATGCAGCTGCACTCTGAATTGATGATAACTTGTGTGCTGCCAACTGTGGGCAGGATTGAAACAAACCCAAGCTTAATTTACTTTGTGATACAATCATGACTACAAGACTCACAAAACTCTTTTGGACGAGACTGACTTTATGACCAAGTTCAGGTAAATGTTTTATTTAAAACATTTAAGGGGGGGGGGGTCGAGGTGAGGAGGAGGATTATTTAAGATACTGTTTGAAGAGGGAGGGTTTCAGATGTTTTTGGAAGACGGGCAGGGACTCTGTTGTCCTAGCTTCAGGGGGAAGATGGTTTTACCATTGGGGTGCCAGGAAAGAGTCGAGCATGGACTGGGCTGAGCGGCAGCTGCCCTCCCGTAGGGGTGGGAGGGCCAAGAGACCTGAGGTGGCAGAACGGAGGGCTCGGGTTGGGATGTAGGGTTTGAGCATAGCCTAAATGTAGGGAGGGGCAGTTCCTCTTGCTGTTCCGTAGGTAAGCACCATGGTCTTGTAGTGGATGCGAGCTTCAACTGGAAGCCATTGGAGTGTGCAGAGGAGCGGGGTGACGTGAGAACTTTGGAAGGTTGAAAACCAGGTGAGCTGTTGTGTTGTGGATAAGTTGCAGGGGTTTGATGGCACAAGCGGGAAGACCAGCCAACAGCGAGTTGCAGTAGTGCAGACAGGACATGACAAGTGCCTGGATTAGGACCTGCGCCACTTCCTGTGTGAGGTAGGGTCGTACTCTACGGATGTTGTAGAGCATGAACCTGCAGGAGCGGGTCACTGCTTTGATGTTTGCAGAGAACTACAGGATGTTGTCCAGGGTCACGCCAAGGTTCTTTGCGACACTTTGGAGTTGTCAACCGGGATGAAGAGCAGTTCTGTCTTGTAGAGCTTGAGGTGGTGGGCTGACATCCAAGTTGAGATATCTGCCAGGCATACAGAGATGCGTGTCACCACCTGGGTGTCAGAAGGGGGGGAAAGGAGAAAAATAGTAGTGTCATTCGCAGAGCAAGTTCAAGTTTGTTTATTTGTCATATACATGGAATATGTTGACTTGCAGGTTAACCTCCCGAAAATGCAACAACAATAGAGCAAGTATGTAGCTAATTGAATAAAAAGAGTAATACAATATACACTGCTCAAAAAAATAAAGGGAACACTTAAACAACACAATGTAACTCCAAGTCAATCACACTTCTGTGAAATCAAACTGTCCACTTAGGAAGCAACACTGATTGACAATAAATTTCACATGCTGTTGTGCAAATGGAATAGACAACAGGTGGAAATTATAGGCAATTAGCAAGACACCCCCAATAAAGGAGTGGTTCTGCAGGTGGGGACCACAGACCACTTCTCAGTTCCTATGCTTCCTGGCTGATGTTTTGGTCACTTTTGAATGCTGCCGGTGCTTTCACTCTAGTGGTAGCATGAGACGGAGTCTACAACCCACACAAGTGGCTCAGGTAGTGCAGCTCATCCAGGATGGCACATCAATGCGAGCTGTGGCAAGAAGGTTTGCTGTGTCTGTCAGCGTAGTGTCCAGAGCATGGAGGCGCTACCAGGAGACAGGTCAGTACATCAGGAGACGTGGAGGAGGCCGTAGGAGGGCAACAACCCAGCAGCAGGACCGCTACCTCCGCCTTTGTGCAAGGAGGAGCAGGAGGAGCACTGCCAGAGCCCTGCAAAATGACCTCCAGCAGGCCACAAATGTGCATGTGTCTGCTCAAACGGTCAGAAACAGACTCCATGAGGGTGGTATGAGGGCCCGACGTCCACAGGTGGGGGTTGTGCTTACAGCCCAACACCGTGCAGGACGTTTAGCATTTGCCAGAGAACACCAAGATTGGCAAATTTGCCACTGGCGCCCTGTGCTCTTCACAGATGAAAGCAGGTTCACACTGAGCACATGTGATAGACGTGACAGAGACTGGAGACGCCGTGGAGAACGTTCTGCTGCCTGCAACATCCTCCAGCATGACCGGTTTGGCGGTGGGTCAGTGATGGTGTGGGGTGGCATTTCTTTGGGGGGCTGCACAGCCATCCATGTGCTCGCCAGAGGTAGCCTGACTGCCATTAGGTACTGAGATGAGATCCTCAGACCCCTTGTGAGACCATATGCTGGTGCGGTTTTGCCCTGGGTTCCTCCTAATGCAAGACAATGCTAGACCTCATGTGGCTGGAGTGTGTCAGCAGTTCCTGCAAGAGGAAGGCATTGATGCTATGGACCACCCGTTCCCCAGACCTGAATCCAATTGAGCACATCTGGGACATCATGTCTCGCTCCATCCACCAACGCCACGTTGCACCACAGACTGTCCAGGAGTTGGCAGATGCTTTAGTCCAGGTCTGGGAGGAGATCCCTCAAGAGACCATCCGCCACCTCATCAGGAGCATGCCCAGGTGTTGTAGGGAGGTCATACAGGCACGTGGAGGCCACACACACTACTGAGCCTCATTTTGACTTGTTTTAAGGACATTACATCAAGGTTGGATCAGCCTGTAGTGTGGTTTTCCACTTTAATTTTGAGTGTGACTCCAAATCCAGACCTCCATGGGTTGATAAATTGGATTTCCATTGATTATTTTTGTGTGATTTTTTTTTGTCAGCACATTCAACTATGTAAAGAAAAAAGTATTTAATAAGATTATTTCTTTCATTCAGATCTAGGATGTGTTGTTTAAGTGTTCCCTTTATTTTTTTGAGCAGTATATATATATATATTTGGCATGCTCCTGATGAGGTGGCCTGAGGGATCTCCTCCCAGACCTGGACTAAAGCATCCGCCAACTCCTGGACAGTCTGTGGTGCAACGTGGCGTTGGTGGATGGAGCAAGACATGATGTCCCAGATGTGCTCAATTGCATTTAGGTCTGGGTAACGGGCGGGCCAGTCCATAGCATCAATGCCTTCCTCTTGCAGGAACTGCTGACACACTCCAGCCACATGAGGTTTAGCATTGTCTTGCATTAGGAGGAACCCAGGGCCAACCGCACCAGCATATGGTCTCACAAGGGGCCTGAGATCTCATCTCGGTACCTAATGGCAGTCAGGCTACCTCTGGTGAGCACATGGAGGGCTGTGCGGCCCCCCAAAGAAATGCCACCCCACACCATGACTGACCCACCGCCAAACCGGTCATGCTGGAGGATGTTGCAGGCAGCAGAACATTCTCCACGGCGTCTCCAGACTCTGTCACGTCTGTCACGTGCTCAGTGTGAACCTGCATTCATCTGTGAAGAGCACAGGGCACCAGTGGCAAATTTGCCAATCTTCGTGTTCTCTGGCAAATGCCAAACGTCCTGCACGGTGTTGGGCTGTAAGCGCAACCCCCACCTTTGGACGTCGGGCCATCATACCACCCTCATGGAGTCTGTTTCTGACCGTTTGAGCAGACACATGCACATTTGTGGCCTGCTGGAGGTCATTTTGCAGGGCTCTGGCAGTGCTCCTCCTGCTCCTCCTTGCACAAAGGCGGAGGTAGAGGTCCTGCTGCTGGGTTGTTGCCCTCCTACGGCCTCCTCCACGTCTCCTGATGTACTGGCCTATCTCCTGGTAGCGCCTCCATGCTCTGGACACTACGCTGACAGACACAGCAAACCTTCTTGCCACAGCTCGCATTGATGTGCCATCCTGGATGAGCTGCACTACCTGAGCCACTTGTGTGGGTTGTAGACTCCGTCTCATGCTACCACTAAAGTGAAAGCACCGCCAGCATTCAAAAGTGACCAAAACATCAGCCAGGAAGCATAGGAACTGAGAAGTGGTCTGTGGTTACCACCTGCAGAACCACTCCTTTATTGGGGGTGTCTTGCTAATTGCCTATAATTTCCACCTGTTGTCTATTCCATTTGCACAACAGCATGTGAAATGTATTGTCAATCAGTGTTGCTTCCTAAGAGGACAGTTTGATTTCACAGAAGTGTGATTGACTTGGAGTTACATTGTGTTGTTTAAGTGTTCCCTTTATTTTTTTGAGCAGTGTATATATATATATATATATATATATATATTTTATATATATATTATTTTTTATATTTTTATTTTTTACAAATAGTTACGTATGGAATGTATGGAAATAAGACATGAGCCAAACATGTTTGCTTGTAGAATGGAAAAGGTTATAAGACTATGATTCATTTAATTTTGTCAGTTCTTCCACCTCAACATTGCTAATTTTAAACAGGGTGAATTATAATGTTTCAGTAAAGTTCATCTTCTGTCCACATGGGGGCACTGTGTCACTGTCAGAAGATATGTGCTTCAGTAAGAAAAACTTTCTCTCTTCTCGGTCTCAGCTAGCTCGTAAGCCAGTAGCTACTGAACTAGCCAGCCAAGCTAGCTACAGAAATGAAACCCATCAAATACACTAGCTGGAAATATACACTTTTCCTAATATCGTGACTTATATCAACATCTTAGCTTGCCCATCCACTTAATATATTTTTAAATAACTCTGACTGACACCCACTAGCTTAAGGATGCTGAGTGCTTAACCATAGCTTATTAGCATTAGCCAACCCTAAAATCAGATTTATGCTTGATCTGAAAATATGATCTGGAGATCTGTGGAGGCCAAATCAAGTTCCTTAAAGGCTTTGCATGGTTAATCAGACGTCTGCAGTGGCTGTACAGCATTTACTGTGATATGACCTCTGCAAAAGTCAGGGCACACATACTTTTTGTGCTTGGCAAAGCAGAGCTGCTGTGAAGGAAGTTGTCAAGGAAGTGAGTTTGTGTTCAAACAGGACCTCACTCCCCCACCTACAGTCAACCAATCATGTCACTGCAGAGCTATATGGATCCCTCCACACTGTAAAAGCCAATTTATGCTTGATCCGAAAATGTGATCGGAGTTTCCATATGGAGGGTGTGACGCAATTGCGGAGCCTCCAGAGGCATGCAGAGGCCAAAATGAGCTCCATTCCACATCACGCCTCCTAACATTTTTAACAATGTGGAGGGCTCTGTATAGCTACGCATTGACATGATTGATTGGAGGTAGGTGGGGGCGGTACGTCCTGTATAAACGCAAACTCCCTCCCTTGACAACTTCCTTGACAACAGCCCTGACTTCTGCAGAATCCGGATCGCAGTAAATGCTGTGTGGCCAACGCAGATGCTGAATTGACCATGCTGCTAGGTTTATGCTGACGGAGACTAGCAAGTTAGTTACCACCAACCCTGCATAAACCTGCATAAACCATAAAACTAGGAAACTCTGTCATTTCTGACTTGCTAATTGGTTAAATGCGGCACGTGTATAACTACAGCCAGTTAGCATGTCGAAAATGTCAGAGTTTCCTTGTTCCAACTAGCAAGTGGCATAATGCCCCGTTCACATCGTGACGTATTTCATTACGCCCTATGCCATCTTCTCCCTACTGAACTAACAAATGTAGTGTTTGTAATGCAAGATGGGGGAGAGCCTGTTTCTCGTCAGAGATTTCATTTATTTTGATTGACTGCAAAATATCGCTTCATTCGAGACAGGATAAATATATTGTTTCAGGTGATAATCAAACATGTTTTGACTACTTACTTTTTCCCCAACATGTTTCTCTAACATTATTACAAGTCAAGCTAGCTTGCACTGCAGAGCAGCTCGCTAGCTATCTGAAAGCTAGGCTAGGTTGAAGATACTATTGTAGCTAGCGACCTCCTCTTAAAAAACTTTATTACCAACAGTCATTTAATATAATTGTCTTACCAGCCAATGTGTATTATTTAACATTACTATTCGAATTGGCTTAACAGCCAATGTGTATGTTTTTGTTGTTGTTGTACTTTTACCCCCTTTTCTCCTAAATTTCATGGTATCTATTTGGCAGCTACAGTCTTGGCCCATCGCTGCAACTCCCCTACTGACGGGAGAGGTGAAGGTAGAGAGCCATCCCTCCTCCGAAACGCGACCCTGCTAAGCCGCACTGCTTCTTGACACACTTCTCGCTTAACCCGGAAGCCAGACGCACCAATGTGTCAGAGGAAACACCGTCCAGCTGAAAACTGAAGTCAGCTTGCAGGCGCCCGGCCTTCCTGATAAAGGAATTCTATATCTTGATGATAATAATCAATACGCCTTGACCAATGCCCAAGGTTTGTAAGACAATGGGTTAAATAATTAGGCAAGGACTCAGCTTTCTGCAAAAGTTTTCTGTAGCTTTATTCAGAGAACGTTCTGAGGTCAGGATAACAAAACAGTCGTTATATAGTTGTTGCTTACTTACGCACATGCATTTACAAACAAACTGTTGGTGACCTGCATTCCCCGTTGACTTCCCACACTGTTTATCACTATCCAGCTCAGCCTGTTCCTTTCCCTCAAGGTTAGGAACCCCTTGAAGTTTTACTCCCTTTACCATCTGTCCCCTGCTCTCTACGCTAATAACATACACACATTTCTTTCCCTCTCCAGTGGTTCCTGGACTTTCTGGGACTAATCAGACCAATCGATCACTACATTGATTATTCATGAACCATGCTGTATGACTAATAATTCATCATGGTTTATTGATTCATTTACCTTTATTAGATCATTCTCTTATCACTTCCACAAGGAGTCGGTAGAGCGCGATGTGACAAGAAAATCCCTCCTGGTCACGGCCGGCTGTGACACAGCCTGGGATTGAACCCGGGTCTGTAGAGATGCCTCAAGCACTGCGATGCAGTGCTTTAGACCACTGTGCCACTCGGGAGGCCCCAATGTGTATTATTTAACATTACTTTTAAAATAGTACTCACTCAAATGGTTAATTGTCAACAAGTTGCTAGCTGTCCCATAAAGCCATCACCCCCGAAAACCACATATTTTCATCTTCTCTGTTTTGGTTACATCCTGTTGTTCGACTGACGTTTCGCAACGGAACCTTGAACCACAAGGGGGCGTTGTGTTTTCACTCCGTTGTGAACGAGGCGTAACTGCTGCTGCTCTTTGACTTTCTGGCTGTTCTGCCCTCTCCACCTTAATCACTAATGCCTCAACCTGCTCCCTTTTTTGGGGCTGGTGCTTACTTGCAGGTTAACCTCTCGACAATGGAACAACAATAGAACAAGTATGTAGCTAATTGAATATAAAGAGTAATACAAATAAAAGCTTAATGAAATATTTATACAGTGGGGGAAAAAAGTATTTGATCCCCTGCTGATTTTGAACGTTTGCCCACTTACAAAGAAATTATCAGTCTATAATTTTAATAGTAGGTTTATTTGAACAGTGAGAGACAGAATAACAACAACAAAATCCAGAAAAACGCATGTCAAAAATGTTATAAAATGATTTGCATTTTAATGAGGGAAATAAGTATTTGACCCCTCTGCAAAACATGACTTAGTACTTGGTGGCAAAACCCTTGTTGGCAATCACAGAGGTCAGACGTTTCTTGTAGTTGGTCACCAGGTTTGCACACATCTCAGGAGGGATTTTGTCCCACTCCTCTTTGCAGATCTTCTCCAAGTCATTAAGGTTTCAAGGCTGACGTTTGGCAACTCGAACCTTCAGCTCACTCCACAGATTTTCTATGGGATTAAGGTCTGGAGACTGGCTAGGCCACTCCAGGACCTTAATGTGCTTCTTCTTGAGCCACTCCTTTGTTTCCTTGGCCGTGTGTTTTGGGTCATTGTCATGCTGGAATACCCATCCACGACCCATTTTCAATGCCCTGGCTGAGGAAAGGAGGTACTCACCCAAGATTTGACGGTACATGGCCCCGTCCATCGTCCCTTTGATGCGGTGAAGTTGTCCTGTCCCCTTAGCAGAAAAACACCCCCAAAGCATAATGTTTCCACCTCCATGTTTGACGGTGGGGATGGTGTTCTTGGGGTCATAGGCAGCATTCCTCCTCCTCCAAACACGGCAAGTTGAGTTGATGTCAAAGAGCTCCATTTTGGTCTCATCTGACCACAACACTTTCACCAGTTGTCCTCTGAGTCATTCAGATGTTCATTGGCAAACTTCAGACGGGCATGTATATGTGCTTTCTTGAGCAGGGGGACCTTGCGGGCGCTGCAGGATTTCAGTCCTTCATGGCGTAGTGTGTTACCAATTGTTTTCTTGGTGACTATGGTCCCAGCTGCCTTGAGATCATTGACAAGATCATCCCGTGTCGTTCTGGGCTGATTCCTCACCGTTCTCATGATCATTGCAACTCCACGAGGTGAGATCTTGCATGGAGCCCCAGGCCGAGGGATATTGACAGTTCTTTTGTGTTTCTTCCATTTGCGAATAATCGCACCAAATGTTGTCACCTTCTCACCAAGCTGCTTGGCGATGGTCTTGTAGCCCATTCCAGCCTTGTGTAGGTCTACAATCTTGTCCCTGACATCCTTTTAGAGCTCTTTGGTCTTGGCCATGGTGGAGAGTTTTTGGAATCTGATTGATTGATTGCTTCTGTGGACAGGTGTCTTTTTTACTTTTTTAAGAGTGTGCTCCTAATCTCAGCTCGTTACCTGTATAAAAGACACCTGGGAGCCAGAAATCTTTCTGATTGAGAGGGGGTCAAATACTTATTTCCCTCATTAAAATGCAAATCAATTTATAACATTTCTGACATGCGTTTTTCAGGATATTTTTGTTGTTATTCTGTCTCTCACTGTTCAAATAAACCTACCATTAAAATTATAGACTGATCCTTTCTTTGTCAGAGGGGAAATGTACAAAATCAGCAGTGAATCAAATACTTTTTCCCCCCACTGTATATTTTTTTTTACAAATAGTTACGAATGGAATGTATGGAAATAAGACATGAGCCAAACATGTTTGCTTTAAGAATGGAATAGGTTATAAGACTATAATTCATTTAATTTTGTCAGTTCTGCCACCTCAACATTGCTAATTTTAAACGGTGAATTATGTTTCAGTAAAGTTCAGCTTCTGTCCACATGGGGGCACTGTGTCACTGTCAGAAGATACGTGCTTCAGTCAGAAAAATTTTCTCTTCTCGGTCTCAGCTTGCTTTTTCAGAAGAAGTTCTGAATATCCATATTTCCTCTGTGCCTTGCTGCAGATTCTGCCTGAGTGATGACATTAACATCTAACTGGTGCTTTAGGGGTGGGGTCAAGGGATGTGAAAGGTCTGCTTCGTTGTCAAATCTCTACCAATCACAGCAGGCACTGTGTCACTCCAGGGGCTTTCTTGCAGTGCTTGCACCGTTTCTGCCTTCCACCCCACTGCGCCTCTGGTCATACAGCCCCAGCCTTCAAGCTGCTTCCACTTCAAGCCGCAGCCCATGCCACTGCAGCCGACGCTGCACCAGCCCTCACCAGGCTATAGGGGTAAACGTGAACCCTTCTCCTGCCACCCCTCCTCACCCACAGCCTCACCAGTTCAAGGTCAATTCCACCACCCCTTGTCCTGGGAGACTATCGCCCTGTAGCACTCACTTCCGTCATCATGAAGTGCTTTGAGAGACGAGTCAAGGACCATATCACCTCCACCCTACCTGACACCCTAGACCCTCTCCAATTTGCTTACCGCCCCAATTGGTCCGCAGACGACGCAATCACACTGCACACTGCCCTAACCCATCTGGACAAGAGGAATACCTATGTAAGAATGCTGTTCATCGACTACAGCTCAACATTTAACACCATAGTACCCTCCAAACTCATCATTAAGCTTGAGACCCTGGGTCTCGACCCCGCCCTGTGCAACTGGGTCCTGGACATCCTGACGGGTCGCCCCCAAGTGGTGAGGGTAGGTAACAACATCTTCACCCCGCTGATCCTCAACACTGGGGACCCACAAGGGTGCATTCTCAGCCCTCTCCTGTACTCCCTGTTCACCCATGACTGCAGTTTGCAGATGACACTACAGTGGTAGGCTTGATTACCAACAACGACGAGACGGCCTACAGGGAGGATGTGAGGGCCCTCGGAATGTGGTGTCAGGAAAATAACCTCACACTCAATGTCAACAAAACAAAGGAGATGATCGTGGACTTCAGGAAACAGCAGAGGGAGCATCCCCCTATCCACATCGACGGGACAGTAGTGGAGAAGGTGGAAAGTTTTAAGTTCCTCGGCATACACATCACAGACAAACTGAAATGGTCCACCCACACAGACAGCGTGGTGAAGAAGGCACAGCAGCGCCTCTTCAACTTCAGGAGGCTGAAGAAATTCGGCTTGTCACCAAAAACACTCACAAACTTTTACAGATGCACAATCGAGAGCATCCTGTCGGGTTGCATCACCGCCTGGTACGGAAACTGCTCCGCCCACAACTGTAAGGCTCTCCAGAGGGTAGTGAGGTCTGCACAACGCATCACCGGGGGCAAACTACCTGCCCTCCAGGACACCTACACCACTCGATGTCACAGGATGGCCAAAAATATCATCAAGGACAATAACCACCCGAGCCACTGCCTGTTCACCCCGCTATCATCCAGAAGGCGAGGTCAGTACAGGTGCATCAAAGCGGGGACCGAGAGACTGAAAAACAGTTTATATCCCAAGGCCATCAGACTGTTAAACAGCCATCACTAACATTAAGTGGCTGCTGCCAACATACTGACTCATCTCTAGCCACTTTAATTATGAAAAATGTATGGAATAAATGTATCACTAGCCACTTTAATCAATGCCACTTTATATATTGTTTACATACCCTACATTACTCATCTCATATGCATATACTGTACTCTATACCATCTACTGCATCTTGCCTATACCGTTCGGCCATCGCGCATTCATTTATTTTTTATGTACATATTCTTATTCATTCCTTCACACTTGTGTGTATAAGGTAGTTGTTGTGAAATTGTTAGGTTAGATTACTTGTTAGATATTACTGCATGGTCAGAACTAGAAGCACAAGCATTTCGCTACACACGCATTAACATCTGCTAACCATGTGTATGTGACAAAAAAACATTGATTTGATTTGAGACTTCGTTCAGTGGCCGTGGCGGCTTTACATTTTAAATGGTCTCCCTCCAGCCCTCGACCTACCCCTTTCATTGTCACCGCCAGCCCTTGCTCCGGCTTCATGTCCTCCCAGTGCCCGCTGACATTCCAGGAGGCGTGGCAGTACCGCCAACCACAACTGATGTAGTTGCCGCTTCAGCTCCAAGTCTCCCCAGTTTCCGCAGATAAGAACCAGTGTGCAGACTGCGGTCGTGTCCTGAGCAGCACCGCCGCTTTAGAGAGCCACTCCTCCCTCCTGCTCTGCCTGCGACAAGGACTTCCCCAACTTCAAGGCCTGAAACTGCAACTTGCTATGAAGCTCCTAAATAAGATCTGGTGCAACCAATTACCTTCAGAAGTCACATAATTAGTTAAATAAAGTCCACCTGTGTGCAATCTAAGTGTCACATGATCTCAGTATATAAACACCTGTTCCGAATGGCCCCAGAGTCTGCAACACCCTTAAGCAAGGGGCACCACCAAGCAAGTGGCACCATGAAGACCAAGGAGCTCTCCAAACAGGTCAGGGACAAAGTTGTGGAGAAGTACAGATCAGGGTTGGGTTATAAAAAAATAACCAAAACTTTGAAAAACCTATGGAGCACCATTAAATCCATTGTTAAAAAAACGAAAAGAATATGGCACCACAACAAACCTGCCAATGGAGGGCCGCCCACCAAAACTCACGGATCAGGCTAATATTACAAAACTCACGGTAGGGCATTAATATTATGAATTTTGTATTTTGAATTTCGCGCTTTGCAATTTCACCGGATGTTGTCGAGGTGGGGTGCTAGCGGCACGCCTAGCCCAAAGAGGTTCAGAGAGGCAACACAGAGACCAAAGATAACCCTGAAGGAGCTGCAAAGCTCCACAGCAGAGATTGGAGTATCTGTCCATAGGACCACTTTAAGCCATACATTACACAGTTGGGCTTTACGGAAGAGTGGCCATAAAAAAGTCATTGCTTAAAGAAAGAAATAAGCAAACACATTTGGTGTTCGCCAAAAGGCATGTGGGAGCTTTTTGGCCATCAAGGAAAACGCTATGTCTAGCGCAAATCCAACACCTCTCATCACCCCGAGAACACCATCCCCACAGTGAAGCATGGTGGTGGCAGCATCATGATTTGGGGATGTCTTTCAACGGCAGGGACTGGGAAACTGGTCAGAATTGAAGGAATGATGGATGGCGCTAAATACAGGGAATTTTTTTGAGGGGAAACCTGTTTCAGTCTTCCAGAGATTTGAGACTGGGACGGAGGTTCACCTTCCAGCAGGACAATGACCCAAAGCATACTGCTAAAGCAACATTTGAGTGGTTTAAGGGGAAACATTTAAATGTCTTGGAATAGCCTAGTCAAAGTCCCGACCTCAATCCAATTGAGAATCTATGGTATGACTTAAACCCATCCAACTTGAAGGAGCTGGAGCAGTTTTGCCTTGAATACTTATGCATGCTCAAGTGTTCTGTTTATTTTGTCTTATTTCTTGTTTGTTTCACAATAAAAAATATTTTGCATCTTCAGAGTGGTAGGCATGTTGTGTAAATCAAATGATACAACCCCCCCCCCCAAAAAATCTATTTTAATTCCAAGTTGTAAGGCAACAAAATAGGAAAAATGCCAAGGGGGTGAATACTTTTGCAAGCCACTGTAAGTCACTTTGGATAAGCGCATCTGCTAAATGACTAAAATGTAAGCTTTTGTTGTGTAAACATTTGTGGTGCTTTTGTTGTTTGGAATAATTATGCTTCGAGAGAATGACATAGCAAAGTGCACAAAAGAAAAGAACAATTTTGAATTCATAATCAAATTTTATTTGTCACATGCTTCGTAAACAACAGGTGTGGACTAACAGTGAAATGATTACTTACGAGCCCTTGCCAACAATGCAGAGAGAAAGAAAATACCGAAATAATAGAAAAGTAAAACATAATAATAAAAGTAATTCACGACTGTGTTGGTGTGTTTGGACCATGATAGATTTTTTATTTAACCTTTATTTAACTATGCAAGTCAGTTAAGAACATATTCTTATTTACAATGACAGCCTACCGGGGAACAGTGGGTTAACTGCCTTGTTCAGGGGCAGAACTACAGATTTTTACCTTTTCAGCTCAGGGATTCGATCCAGCAACCTTTCGGTTACAATGCTATAATCACTAGGCTACCTGCCACCAATAGATCCTTAGTGATGTGGACACTGAGGAACTTGAAGCTCTCAACCCACTACAGCCCCACCAATGTGAATGGGTGTGTGCTCGGCCCTCCGTTTCCTGTAGTCCAGAATCAGCTCCTTTGTCTTGCCCACGTTGAGTGAGAGGTTTTTGTCCTGGCACCACACTGCCAGGTCTCTGATCTCCTCCCTAAAGGCTGTCTCATCGTCGTCGGTGATCAGGCCTACCACCATTGTGTTGTCGGCAAACTAAATGATTATGTTGGAGTCGTGCGTGGCCAGGCATCGTAGGTGAACAGAGAGTATAGGAGGGGACTAAGCACGCATTCCTGAGGGCCCCCGTGTTGATGGTTAGTATGGCGGGTGTGTTGTTGCCTACCCTCAATACCTGGGGGCGTCCCGTCACGAAGTCCAGGATGTAGTTGCAGAGTTAGGTCTTAAGTCCATGGTTTAGTCCCAGGGTCATTAGCTTAGTGATGAGCTTGGAGGGCACTATGGTGTTGAACGCTGAGCTGTAGCCAATGAACAGCATCCTCATGTACTGTTGCTGTTCCTTTTGTCCAAGTAGAAAATGCATTAGAGTGCACTAGAGGTTGTGTCATCTGTGGATCTGTTGGGGCTGTATGCAAATTGTTGTGGGTACAGGTTGTCTGGGATGATGGTGTTGATGTGAGCCATGAACAGGCTTTCAAAGCATTTTTGGCTACAGATGTGAGTGCTACAGGATGATAGTCATTTAGACAGGTTACCTTGGCATTCTTGAGCACAGGGAATTTGAATTGAGACTTGAATAATTGTATTTAAAACATATTCTGGTTATTTGTCCTAATTTGTTTTTAACTCTATTTATTAGGAAAGTTAGAAGCCTAAAAACAAGTTTAAATATAGGTGTACTGTGTTCATGTCTCACGCCATGGTTTTTATGTTCTGCGGGTTGAAACTAGTTGTTTTAAAATGTGTTTTATTTTGTTTTATTTGTATGTAAAAATCTGGGCTGGACTGGAAAGTTTCACTTGAACAACCCTCTAAGTCGTAATTACAAGTGGGAAACCACATACCTTTTCAACCAAAACATGACAACAAATCCAATTTTGACAATTACAAACGTATCAATTTGGATAATGTAGCTAGTTTTACCATACTGTCAATGTTAAGCAAACTAGATAACTTTATTATGAGCAACGTTAGCTAGCAAACAAGCTAGCAAAAATCTTATTGGTTAAAGAATTGGTCTGACTTCAAATGCACTTGAACACAATCATGTCAGACTTACGACTTCCCACGAGCACATGAATGCCCCATCATTCAAATGTTTCATAGGTTACGCATGATCATTATGACAGACAATTTATAGACAGTCTATAATGTAAGACATTAATTCTTATTCAACACATGGTTAGATTTCCAACAGTTCCAACAATTTTCAATGTCCTTATTAATAAACAATTTCTCCAAAAAATTGTTTTCTAGACCACTGCTCAGGCCAGGAGATCCAGCCTGTGTTTGCGCTGGTGCCACTTCAGATGGTTCAGTTGTTTGAAGCTGAGTCCACACACAGCGCAGCAGTACGGTCTCTCCCCAGTGTGAGTGCGCTGGTGCACCTTCAAATTGTCTGCCCGAGCGAAGCTCTTGTCACACATAGTGCAGCGGTGGGGTTTCTCCTGCGTGTGAATACGCCGGTGCAGCTTGAGGTTCCAGAGCCGACTGAATTTGTTCCCACAGATGGAGCAGCAGTAGGGCTTGTCTGTCATCTGGCTGCACTTGTGCCTCTTCAGGTCAGGGAAGGAGGTGAAGCCCTTGGAGCAGTGGCTGCAGAGGTGGAGTCCCTCTGCCTGGTGGACCCGCTGGTGGACCTTGAGGTTGCAAGCCTGGGTGAAGGTCTTACCACACTGAGTGCAGGAGTATGGAGGCCCAGATCCTGACTCTGAGACTATACCCGTTTTGTGTGTCTGCTTGTGGGCCTCAAGGGAGCCAGAGTCTGAGAATGTCATGGTGCATTGATTGCAGGCGTGACGCTTCCCCCCTCCTCCCATTACTCCTCCTGCTGTTACCTGCCCTTGTGAACGATCTCTGAGGTTTAGAGAGTGTCCAAAGTTGTCAGGGGCACCATACAGGCTCTCTGTGTTGTTGTTGTGGGCTGAGCTTCTAGAGTGGATGGAGGTTAGCCTCCTGTGGCCAGCTCTGCTACCTGACTCTGGGACACCGTGTTCAGGGTATAAGACACTAGAGTCCTGCAGGTACCCCTCCTCGTTGATCAACAGGCAGTTCCGGACACCCACCTCTGGGTGGGGGGATGGCGTTTGCGACCCCACCTGCTCCCTCCGGCTCCGATGGGGAACAGGCATGTGGGAGCGATGGTGATGGTCTCCCCCCTCAGACCCCCCCAGGTCCACCTGGTAGTGACCCACAGCTCCGTAGCTCAGCCCCCCCAGATGAGACGGAGAACCAGGAAGCCTATCCAGCCCTTCCACGTCTAGACGATGGCCTCTTCCAGCACCGCCGTAACCAGACTTCTCAAAGCCACCCCCCAGTTCCTCCATGCTGTAACGGGGTTGGAAGAGAGGTTGGCTGGGGTCCGCTGGGTTTCCCTCTGGGCCTGGTGGTTCAGGCCCCTGGTCTAGACCAGATCCCCAGTCAGCCTGGCACTGCTGCAGCTCCTGCTCACTGAAAGTCTTACTGGGCCCTGAGATGTCTGAACCATCGGCCCCTGAAAACACAGGGGACATGAGGTATTATAAGCATTACTATTTAAGACATTAGAACTAGTAGAAACAGTAGTAGAGTAACTGTAATGTTAAATCTATACTTACAGCTTCAAGTTGACTTTACATGTGTAATAATAAATACATTTGGAATGACACAGCATAATATAAGTTACTCTTCTTATCATTCTCTTAAACCTAAAGGTAGGCAATTGTCTATGTTATGTTTGTTGTAAACAACTCACCGTCCAGGCAGACGTCCCATCTCTCCCGTAGCTCAGTGTTGTGGAGAGGCTCCTCTTTCAGCAGGCTGTCCAGCTTCTGACCTGTGACCTCTGTGGACTGGAAGAGCAAATTAATGAGTTGATTCTAACTAAATGATGGATAAACTGACAGTGACTGAATAGAGCTGACATGATGGTTCTCTATTCAGAACTCTCCTCTGGGACCCCCAGACATCTCACAACTTTGTCTTAGCCCTGAACTAGCATACCTGATTAGAGTAGTGAAAGCCTTGATGATTCGTTGACAATTTGAATCAAGTGGGCTAATTCTGGAACAGTTCAAATATGAGGAGAGGTTGGACAAAGGCTGCCCTATTATTCCTGACAGACTATCTGTTCTAATATGTTTTCTGAAATATATTTCTACCTGAATGTCCTGTAACACTGCACCCTCCACCCTTCACATGTGTTTAGTCAGTCCCCTACCTACCTCAGAGGTTCTCCTAGGGCTGGTGGCCTCTGCCTCCAGATCATTGAAGGTTGTTTCCCCGGCCACGCCCCCACAGCTGCTCCACTCCTCCCCTAGTACCTTCTCCTGCTTCAGGCCACGCCCCCTCTCCGCACCTTGCCACAGGTAAACAAAGAGAGGATTTTATTTACTAAAAGGTAAGGCGAAAGCAACATTGTGGATGCTGTGAAGTGTTTTTTGCATCAGTGCAGATGAAGGAAAGGAGGCCTCTTATTGAGATACCACTAACTCCTTTCTTAAACCAATACTGCCTCGTCACCAAAGTATTAAAGGTACAGATTACATCAGTCACACTTCAGAGTGATTCCTCCATATTGTCTTTAGATGTCTCTCCTCACCTGTCGGTGAGTTTCCAGAGCTTCCACCTTCCTCATCAGCTCTCCCACAGCCTGCACACTTCCCCCTCTGGCCTCCCTCTCTGTCCCTCTCCCTTCCTCTGTTCTCCGACCGCTGTAGCCTCTTCTTCAGCGACTCGACCTGCTCACGGCTCCGGGACACCTCCTCCAGGAAGCCGTCCTCCACCAGCCTGGTGATCTCATATATGGCTGACTTTAGGACCGTCTCCATGACTCCCGAGAGCTGGGTCTGGAATGTGAGGACAAGGTTCTCCGACATACTGCTTGTGTGTGTGTCTTTTTCACAGATCAATTCACAGTGGGATCTGCACCAAGCATCTGTGCTTGTAGGAGCTAGTTAGGACTGCGTGTGTGTGATCCTAAAGTGAATCTCTTCAGAGAGCCCTATTATTCAGAATAAGTGGGTAGAAATATGCCATGTCCATCACTGAGACATCGCGTATCTGTTTCTCTGTCCAACAAGAGTGACAGCTCCTCCCAGCTCGCTAACAACCAAGTGGCGAAGACAGTCCAGCTTAAAAGAGTGCAACAAATGTTCAACAAGACGGTCAAATTGCAAGGTTCACAATGTAACAGTTGTCTGGGGTCGTATCCAGGTTGCTAAAGAAAAATAGCTAGCTAGCTAACATGCTACTACTAGCCGTGTTGCTAGTCAATAAAGGGATATTTTGCACCATAAGGTATTGTTGATTCAAATCGTTATTACCAAAAGGCTGAAATCACTTGCTGAGCATGGGGTTGGTTGTTTTTTCCAGATAATATACGGTCTGGTGGGCGGGATGAATCGCTTCCGTGTAGATTTCCTGTAAATAATTTCCACGATAAATAGCCTACTAATCAGTATCCGAATTTTATAATAATAGCAATATTATATTTTGAACATTATTTACAGTAAACGTAAGAACAAACACAGTTTTTCTTAAAATAAATGTCGTCTTCTCTCTCCAGTAAGGAGCGTTCCAATGTAGATTGTCCCACTACCCGATTCGTAGGTTTGTTTCCGGAAGTGCTGTTGTTTTGTGGATGCTTTTTGTGTTGACTCTAGCTAGTTAGCTAACTACCATAACCTTGTTTTCTCTCAATACCTCTGGCATTTATATGTATTCGAATAGCTTCATATACAGTAAATGCAACAACTTAAATCGCGGAGTGATAAAACATGTTATTAGGACCGTCATGGAGAGAGACAACTTCCAACAGTAGCTAGCTTTGCTAGCATGCTAACGTAAGCTAGATAGATTCCTAGCCTTTTGCTAGACTGGATCGTAACACTGACTCACCTGAACAAAAGTAAACGTTACCAACTGTTAACTGTAGCTAGCTACTCATAGACAGTTTTCCATGATGTCTGAAGCCATCGTAACCTTCCAGTCTCAGCTCTCCGGAGTCATGGAGACGGTTTTCAAGGCTGCCATGTACGAGATCACCAGGCTGGTGGAGGATAGCTTCCTGAAGGAGGTGTCCCGGACCCGGGAGCAGGTCGAGTCACTGAAGAAGCGGCTGCAGTGGTCGGAGAACAGACGCAGGGATAGGGACAGAGAGGTAGGCCGTACGGGAAAGTGTGCGGACTGTGGGAGAGCTGACGAAGAAGCCGAGGAGAGAAGCTCTGGAACCTCACAGACAGGTGAAGAGCGAGAGAAATCTGAAGACAGTATACAGTCCTTTCAGAAAATATTCATACCCCTTGATTTATTCCACATTTTGCTGTGTTACATCCTGAATTAATGGATTACGTTCATATTTTTCTCACCCATCTACACACAATACTCCATCATGACAAAGTGAAAACATGTTTTTAAAAAATGGTTGCAAATACAGAAATATCCAATTTACGTACGCAGTCACGGTGCTTTGTAGAAGCACCTTTGGCAGCATTTACAGCTGTGAGTCTTTGTGGGTACACTTCTAAGAGCTTTCCACACCTGGATTGTGCAACATTTGCCCATTATTATTTTAAAAAGTTCTTCAAGCTCTGTCAAATTGGTTGTTGATCATTGCTAGACAACCATTTTCAGGTGTTGCCATAGATTTTCAAGTAGATTTAAGTCAAAACTGTAACTTGTCCACAGAGACATTCACTGTCTTGATAAACAACTCCATTGTTGATTTGGCCGTGTTTTAGGTTATTGTCCTAATAAAAAGTGAATTCATCTTCCAGTGTCTGGTGGAAAGCAGACTGAACCACGTTTTCCTCTAGGATTATGCCTGTGCTTAGCTCCATTTAGTTTTTATCCTGAAAAACTCCCCAGTCCTGAACAATTACAAGTATACCCATAGCATGATGCCACTATCCTTGAAAATATGGAGAGTGGTACTCAGTAATGTGTTGTGTTGGATTTGCCCAAAACATAACCCTTTGTATTCAGGACAAAAAGTGAATTGCTTTGCCAATTTTTTGGAAGTATTACTTTAGTGCCTTGTTGCAAACAGGATGCATGTTTTGGAATATTTTTGTTCTGTACAGTGCCTTGTTGCAAACAGGATGCATGTTGTGGAATATTTTTATTCTGTACAGGTTTGCTTCCTTTTCACTCTGTCAATGAGGTTAGTATTGTGGAGTAACTCCAATGTTCTTGGTCCATCCTCAGTTTTCTCCTATCACAGCCATTGAACTCTGTAACTGTTTTAAAGTCACCATTGGCCTCATGGTGAATTCCCTGAGCGGTTTCCTTCCTCTCAGGCAAATGAGTTAGGAAGGACGCCTGTATCTTTGGGTGTGTTGTGGAAATTACCACTAAGGACCCCAAAGTCAAACTTAAATGAATTTATGTTTATTCACGTCAGCGGAGAGATTACAGACAAACAGCACTTTGTGTGGAAGTTAGTCAGAAGCTCTGATGAGGTATTTCCCCCTCAGCATATTTATACTATCACTACTTGTTACACAAAGATAGCCAAGTACATCGTTTCTCAGCAAAGTGTTTTCTCCCAGAGACCGGC
Organism: Salmo salar; assembly: GCF_965601325.2. Taxonomy (NCBI): domain Eukaryota; kingdom Metazoa; phylum Chordata; class Actinopteri; order Salmoniformes; family Salmonidae; genus Salmo; species Salmo salar. Next base: position 12,757,312 of record NC_138294.1, read on the forward strand.
TGCTCAGGAAGAAAACACCTAGCAACCACAGAGTCTGGGTATTCAGCCAATAATTCCACTCCCGCTGAGCTGACCTTGTGAGAGTGTTAGCAATTGATGTTATTCTTCAGTAACACTAACTTCAAAGCAAATCGGGGAGAAAAATAGATTTTTTTGAGAAGGACAAATCATAGATGTTATGCTGGGAGGTAGATGTTCAGTCTCCCCTGTCCTCAACTTTTCTCCACAGAACAAAGAATCAGGACGCCACTTATAACCCTCCACCCTAGCCTGGGGTTGACCAATCAGAAGTCCTTGCAGTACAACTGGGCCAATGGCCAAATAACAAGTATCCTGCTCCAGACTCAATGTACAGACCAATGAAAACATGGCACACGTAGCTCTGAGTTCAGGACAGATATTCAACAGATTCTAAACAGCTGTTGAACTGAAAACCAACTATTTCCATTGACAATTCCCTATTGACAATTAAGTCTAGTCCTCTCGTCCTCTCATTCCCTGCATTGTGTATTTATCTTCAAAATATTCTTATAAGAGCAAACTTCAAATACCCTGTCTGTCGATGGCGGGCGCATTTCTAAGTATGCAGCAGGTAAAACATGTATAATAAGTGTGAGAGACTGTAAGCAGAAAGAAACAGTAAAATTCCACTACAGGTGTATTGTTACACCATCCAAAGTTTAATTAATTACTTCACCATGCTGAAAGGGATATTCAATGTCTGCTTTGTTTATTTTACCCATCTATCAATAGGTGCTTTTCTTTGCGAGGCATTGGAAAACCTCCCTGGTCTTTGGGGTTCAATTTGTGTTTGAAATTCACTGTTCGACTGAGGGACCAAACAGATTATTTTATGTGTTGGGTACAGAGAGGAGGTAGCCATTAAAAAAAGACTGTTAACACTGTTATTGCACACAGAGTGAGTCCATGCAACTTATTATGTGACTTAAGCACATTTTTACTCCAGAACTTATTTAGGCTTGCCATAACAAAGGGGTTGAATGCTTATTGACTCAAGACATTTCAGCTTTACATTTTGTATTAATTTGTAAACATTTAGAAAAACAATTTCATTTTGACATGATGGGTTATTGACAAAAGAAAATCTATATTTAATCAATTTTAAATGTATGCTGCAACACAACAAAATGTGGAAAAAGTCAAGGGGTGTGAATACTTTCTGAAGGCACTGTATACAGTAATATATTGGTTATTGAAATACAGTAAGTTAAATGGATTTACACCCGATAACAGATTTACGGTAATGGAAATACATAATCGGTCACTGATGTGTACTACACAGAAATGCATAATTATGGATTTGAATGTCATTCTCTTCATGGTGATGTATCCTGAATAGGTACACAAAGGTAGAAATATGTAATATCATCCATTGCATGTACACTACCGTTCAAATGTTCGGGGTCACTTAGAAATGTCCTTGTTTTTGAAAGAAAAGCAAGTTTTTAGTCCATTAAAATAACATCAAATTGATCAGAAATACAGTATGGACATTGGTAATGTTGTAAATGACTACTGTAGCTGGAAACGGCTGATTTTTTTAATGGAATAGATAGGCGCAGTGATGTGTCCTATAAGGAGCATTGGTGGCAAATCTGATGGCCGAATTGTAAAGAACATCTAGCCACTCGAGAGAACCCTTACCTGCCGATCTATAAATTACGTCTCCGTAATCTACCATGGGTAGGGTGGTCATCTGAATCAGGGTTAGTTTGGCAGCTGTGATGAAAGAGGAGCGGTTATGATAGAGGAATCCAAGTCTAGATTTAACCTTTGCCTGCAGGTTTGATATGTGCTGAGAGAAGGACAGTGTACTGTCTAGCCATACTCCCAAGTACTTGTATGAGGTGACTACCTCAAGCTCTAAACCCTCAGAGGTAGTAGTAACACCTGTGGGAAGAGGGGCATTCTTCTTGCCAAACCACATGACCTTTGTTTTGGAAGTGTTCCGAACAAGGTTAAGGGCAGAGAAAGCTTGTTGGACACTAAGAAAGCTTGTTGTAGAGCATTTAACACAAAATCCAGGGAGGGGCCAGCTAAGTATAAGACTGTACCATCTGCATATAAATGGATGAGAGAGCTTCCTACTGCTTGAGCTATGTTGTTGATGTAAATTGAGAAGAGTGTTGGGCTTTGGGGTACTCCCTTGGTGACAGTGGCTGAGACCGCAAATGTTCTGACTTTATACACTGCACTGTTTGAGAGGGGTAGTTGGCGCACCAGGACAAAGACCCCTCCGAGACACCAATACTCCATAGCCAGCCCAAAGTAATGGAATGGTCTACTGTATTAAAAGCTTTGGCCAAGTCAATAAAAATGGCAGCACAACATTGCTTAGAATCAAGGGCACTGGTGACATCATTTACAACCTTTAAGGTTGCAGTGACACATCCATAACCTGAGCATATAGAATACTATAGACATCAAGGAAGCCAGTCAGTTGATTATTGACAAGTTTTCCCCAACATTTTTGATAAACAGGGCAAAATAGAAATTGGCCTATAACAGTTAGGATCAGCTAGATCTCCCCCTTTAAAGTACGCACTGTGGCTGCCATCCAAGCAATGGGAACCTACCCAGAGAGGAGAGTGAGGTTAAAAAGGTCAGAGATATTCTTGGCGATGATAGGGGCATCGACCTTAAAGAAGAAAGGGTCTAAACCATCTGAACCAGATTCAGTTTTTCTGGGGTCAAGTTTAAGGAGATCCTTTAGCACCGCGGTCAGCCTGCAGGGAGAAACTTTGTAGCGGGGCAGGGGAAAATCATGGAGGAGCATCAGGGATAGTCACATTAGAAGGGGTGGGAGATGAGGAAATGTTGGACGGGCAAGGAGGCATGGCAGAGTCAAATAGGAATCCTGACTTAATGAAGTGGGGATTAAAGAGCTCAGCCATGTGTTCCTTGTCAGTAACAACCACATCATCAACATTAAGGGACATGGGCAGCTGTGAGGAGGGGGGTTTATTATCCAGGTCTTAATTTGCCAGAATTTATTGGGGTTAGACCCACAGAGAGAGAACTGCTTCCTTCCTGATAGCCTGAGTGCACTTATTTCTAATTTGCCTGAACGGGAGCCAGTCAGCCTGAGTATGCATGTGCTGAGCGATTTACCAAATGGAATTCTTGAGGTGGAGTAACTCTGCCAGATCACGGTCAGACCAGGGACTGAACCTGTTTTTAATTCTTATATTCTTTATGGGCACGTATTTGTTAACGGTACCACTGGAAAATATCAAAAAAGAAGGTCCAAACGTCTTCGACAGAGGGGATCATGCTGATTCTACACCAAATTAGAGGCCAGATCATGAAGGAAGGCTTGCTCATTAAAGTTTTTTAGCAAGCGTCTATGACAAGTCAGGACAGGTCGCTTCACTGAGCAGCCATTACGAACACAGGCTGTAAAACAGTGACCACTAAGGTCATTACAGAAAAAAAACAGATCAGGATTATTTGTAAGGATAACATCAAGGAGAGTATGTTTTCTGGGTGTTTGGAGTCATAACTTGTGGGATTGGTAATAATCTGAGAAATATTTAGGGAGTCCCATTGCTTTAGGACTTGGTCAGGTGGTTTAAGCATGTCCCAGTTTAGGTCACCTAGCAGGACAAATTCAGACTTAGTGTAAGGGGCAAGGAGAGAGCTTAGGGCATTTAGGGCACAGGCCGGTGCTGATGGTGGACGATAACACCCAGCAACAGTCAACAAAGAGCTATTTGAATGTTTTTAATGCGTAAAACCAGCAAATCAAATTGTTTGTGGACAGACTTGGTGGAGACAACTGAGCACTGAAGGTGATCCTTGGTAAAGATTGCCACTCCACCACCTTTGGAAGATCTGTCTTGCTGAAAAAGGTTATAACCAGAAAGGTTAACATCAGTGTTCAAAACATTCTTTCTTAACCACGTCTCAGTAATGACCAACACATCTGGATTGGAGCTGTGAACCCACACTTTCAATTGATCAATTTTAGGTAATAAGCTTCTAGTGTTAACGTGCAGAAAACCCAGGCTTTTACGAGAGCAGAAATCGATGAGGCAGATATCAGAATTGGGGCTAGCAACAGTAGATGGGTCAGGATGTACAGTACGTGCACATTTCCAGATATAATCAGCAATAATACAATCAGGGCACGGCAGAGGACAGGGAGAGCTCTTCAGTGTTGATTTCATAACATTTGAATGTGCATTAGATAGCAACAAGATCATATTGTACAGCAATTTCATCAGGTAACATGAATACAAAGCTGGCGAGAGGTGGTTAGAATAGTACAGTAAATTTAGTACAGTAAGTTAGAATAGGATGGGAGGCCAAGAGTCCGTGTAACCAATAGAGAGTCAGAGTCCCGAGTGTGGGAACAAACACACTGTCCCACGGTTGGGTAAACAAGCAAGTTCATAGTCAACAAAGCACGCAGGAGTCATGAGGCAAATAGCACAAAGCACAGGTGATAAATATAACAACTTGGGGCTAGCTATTGTAAGTTCAGAGTCACTCGCCTCACAGTGCATGTGTGCTGGAGGCGAGCGAAAGCTCTGGAGAGAGGGGGGAGTGTGGCGGGGGTACCTATACCAGACTGGGAGACAGGGCAGGGCAGACGGTGAACAGATCGCCAGGTGGAATCCAAGCAGCAGCACAGCGGGCAATGAGAGTAAGTGTCACACCCACTTGGGAGAAGCTTTTTTCGGGAGGCAGATTCCTTGTAGAAAATCCCAGCTAGCTAGCTAACGTAGCTAGCAAGTCTCTCTCCGTCTTTTCCATGTGGAAAAGGAGGTTGTTAGCTAGCGATTGTTACTTTTTAATTGTACAGTATAGTACATTATACTACTCTAGTCTGCTCTACTGTAGTGAAATGTACTGTACTGAACTATGCTCTTTACTGTACTGTCCAAACTTGTGAAACATAAACGTCTATGATTGGTTGTAGATTTCGTCATTAGAATAATAGCCACCAATCATGGGCGTCTATGTTTGGGCCAAATCAAGGCTGTAGATGTTGAAATCATGGCCGGACCAGCACCCAAAACGACGTGTGTGGACGTTAAAATCAAGGCCAGGGTGGACTGACCAAATTTCAACTACTTTTCAAAATCCATGGACGTCCGGTGTCGATCGGTGTTCAGTGGGTGAGGATGTTGGTTACAGTAAATGGAAAGAGAGGGGGCTCATGGGTAGGTGTCAGTAAGAGCAAGAGAGGTAACAGAAACTGGAGAGAGAAGAGGCAGTGACTGAGAGGGAGGGGTTGGCCAGACTGTTTACACACTCTTGCTTTGACCACCAGACGACAGAAAGAAAGAAAACCGTTATGAGCTGAACATAAGTATGCCAGTAGAAGGGAGGACAGACTATGATTTCCCAATGTAGCCAATTCAGTTGGAGTATCAGTCATTCTGATACTGATTTGGTAACAGAATAACGAGTTTTAATCACTTAATAATTCAGAAACAAATTGATATCAGTAAAAACACTAACTAATTGGTAGGTATACCATTACTTGTAACTTCTGTAAACTTTCATTATCCTCCCTCATGAGGGAGAGAAATGAGAAAATATCTTAAACATATGTTGGGTTTTGGTTACGGAATTACAAGGCAAAGTTTCTTAAACTTACAGAAGCCAAATCATTTCTCCAAAACGAAATATGTGTTTATTACTTGTGACAGGGGTCTTTACTTCAACATTATTGTGTTCTGATGTATTTCTCTTTGTTTACCTGTGGCCAGGTGTGGAGAGGGGGCGTGGCTTGAAGCAGGAGAAGGTACCAGGGGAGGAGTGGAGCAGTTGTGGGGGCGTGGCTGGGGAAACAACCTTCAATGATCTGGAGGAGGCTGAGGCCACCACCCCTAGGAGAACCTCTGAGGTAGGTAGGGGACTGACTAAACACATGGAGGCTGAGGCCACCAGCCCTAGGAGAACCTCTTGTATCTAGGGGACTAAACACCTTGGAAGAGTGGAGGGTGCAGTGTTACAAAATGCTCAGTTAGAAATATATTTTAAAGAACATATTAGAATTGTGAGGAAGAATTGGGCAGCCTTTTTCAAACCTCTCCTCATATTTGAACTGTTCCAGAACTTAAATACTTGATTCAACTTGTCAACGAATCCTCAAGCCCTTCACTACTTGAATCAAGTATGCTAGTTCAGGGCTACGACAAAGTTGTGAGATGTCTGGGGGTCCCAGAGGAGAGTTCTGAATAGAAAACCATCATGTCAGCTCTATTCAGTCACTGTCAGTTTATCCATCATTTAGTCAGAATCATTTGCTCTTCCAGTCCACAGAGGTTGGAGGTCAGAAGCTGGACAGTCTGCTGAAAGAGGAGCCTCTCCACAACACTGAGCTACAGGAGAGATGGGAGTTCTGCCTGGATGGTGAGTCAGGAGTTTACCACAAATATAACACAGACAATTGTCTACCTTTTATGATGATGAGAATGATAACAAGAGTAACTTTTATAGTATGCTGTGTCATTTCAAATGTATTCATTATTATACATGGAAAGTCAACTTGAAACTGTAAGTAGACATTTAACATTACAGTTACTCTACTACCATTTCTACTATCTCTAATGTCTTAAATATTAATGCTTCTAATGCCTCATGTACCCTGTGTTCTTCAGAGGCTGATGGTTCAGACGTCTCGGGGCCCAGTAAGAGTTTTATTCAGCAGGATCTACAGCGGTGCCAGGATGACTGGGGGTCCGGTCTAAACCAGGGGCCTGAACCACTGGGCCCCGAGGGAGAGCAAGAGGACCCCACCGACCCTCTCTACCGCCCTCGTTACAGCATGGAGGACCTTGGGGGCGCCTTTGAGAAGTCTGGTTACAGCGGTGATGGTGGTAGCGACCATCTTCTAGACATGGAAGGGCTGGATAGGCTTCCTGGTTCTCCGTCTCGTCTGGGGGCGCTGAGCTATGGAGCTGTGGGTCACTACCAGGTGAACCTGGGGGGGTCTGAGGGGGGAGACCATCACCATCGCTCCCACATGCCTCGCCCCCATCAGAGCCGGAGAGAGCAGGTGGGGTCGCCAACGCCATCCCCCCACCCGGAGGTGGGAGACCGGAACTGCCTGTTGATAAACGAGGAGGGGTACCTACAGGACTCCAGTGTCTTGTACCCTGAACACGGTGTCCCAGAGTCAGGTAGCAGAGCCGGCCACAGGGGGCTAACCTCCATCCACTCTGGAAGCTCAGCCCACAACAACAACACAGAGAGCCTGTATGATGCCGCTGACGACTTTGGACACTCTCTAAACCTCAGAGATCGTTCACAAGAGCAGGTAACAGGAGGAGGGGGGAGGCGTCATGCCTGCAATCAATGTACCATGACCTTCCCAGACTTTGGTTCCCTCAAGGCCCACAAGCAGACACACAAAATTGGTAGAGAGTCAGGATCTGGGCCTCCATACTCCTGCACCCAGTGCGGTAAGACCTTCACCCAGGCCTGCAACCTCAAGGTCCACCAGCGGGTCCACCAGGCAGAGGGACTCCACCTCTGCAGCCACTGCGGCAAGGGCTTCACCTCCTTCTCCGACCTGAAGAGGCACAAGTGCAGCCAGACGACAGACAAGCCCTACTGCTGCTCCATCTGTGGGAACAAATTCAGTCGGCTCTGGAACCTCAAGCTGCATCAGCGCATACACACACAGGAGAAACCCCACCGCTGCACTATGTGCGACAAGAGCTTCACACGCGCAGACATTTTGAAAGTGCACCTGCGCATCCACACCGGGGAGAGACCGTACTGCTGCGCTGTGTGTGGACTCCGCTTCAAACGACTGGACCATCTGAAGTTGCACCAGCGCAAACACAGGCCGGAACTCCTGAACTGAAAACAAAAAACTTTGATTTTTGTTCTTTAGCATATGCTTTTATCCAAAGCGACTTACTTTAATGCATTCATCTTAGGATAGGTTGGTTCGTTATTATTTTATTTGACATTGAGATCATTTGTTTATTAATATGGACATTGAAAATATGAGCTGTTGGAAATCTAACCATGTGTTGAATAAGAATGTATGCCTTAAATGATAGATTGTCTGTCATAATGACCATGCCAACCTACCAAACATTAGAATAATACTGCTTTCATGACAAAGTGTGCAGTGGTGTAAAGTACTTAAGGAAAAATACTTTAAAGTACTACTTAAGTAGTTTTTTGGTGTATCTGTGCTTTACTATTTATGTTTTTTACAACTTTTACTTTTACTTCACTACATTCTTAAAGAAAATAATGTACTTTTTACTCCATACATTTTCCCTGACACCCAAAAGTACTTGTTACATTTTGACAGAAAAATGGTCCAATTCACACACTTATCAAGAGAACATCCCTGGTCATCCCTACTGCCTCTGATCTGACAGACTCACTAAACACAAATGCTTTGTTTGTAAATTAATGGCAGAGTGTTGTAGTGTGCCCCTGGCTATCTGTTAAAAAAAAAGAAAAAAATTGTGCTGTCTGGTTTGCAAATACAAGGAATTTAAAATTATTAATACTTATACTTTTGATACTTAATTCCATTTACTTGTAAAAACATAAGTATATTTAAAACCAAATACTTTTACTCAAGTAGTATTTTACTGGGTGACTTTCAGTTTTACTTGAGTCATTTTCTATTAAGGTATCTTTACTTTTGCTACAGTATGACTTTTGAGTACTTTTTCCACCACTGCAAGTCGGAAACTGAGTTAAAATTAAGTTATTTGCATAGAGCTTCCTATTTGTTGATTTGGATACTTTCCAAGTGGGAAACTTGGGTATCATCTTCCTACAACGAGTTTCAAGTTGTACATTTCTGAGTTTCTTAGTTCCGACATGTCACGAATGCAGCATATGCCTCATATTTTCTGTTCATCAAGCTTGTTTTCTACCCCAGTCACTAACCATACTGTAACCATGCATTTTCTTCCTGTACATAATACTTTGTTAACTGAATGAATTGAACCTGAATTGCCGTAATTGTCTTGTATGTACATTAAATATTTTGCTCCCCATGTAGTCGGTGAATATATCATTCCTTAAAGACATGCTTCTGACCTTTGGCGACTACTAAGTATTTTTTAAACCTCCCGCTTTGGGCTGGATGTGTCAATCTGTAGTTCATACATGCAAAATCTATGATCGGAATTACTGTCTAACCTCAATTAGCCACGGAATCCTTAGTTTGAAAGTGACTGTTTTTCTGGAAGCTGTGCTGGGCCATTTTCCCTAACATTCTCCACACATGCATTAGCCACATAGTAATTACAGTTTAGCCAATGAGCTTCAGTCCCCCTGTCATTTGAGTGACAGCTAGCAAGATGCACACACAGCAAAGCGAGAGATCAATGACATGGTGACATATCTGCACATATGTGATGTAGTACGCAATTATCGGAACCACTTTTGGCTCGTGAGGGCAACTTTCAGAACTTCTTGCTAAAGTGTACAAAAGTACCAGATAATCCCTTTAATTCTATTGGTAAATATGTTTAACTATTTGTATAGTTTATAGCTTACAAATATAGTGAACTATATTTTCACCATAGATAGACGAAGTAAAGTAATTAGAGAAGTAATTCTCTACCCCACACATATGTATAATTTGGCGCAAACAAAAGGTTTCACTTGTTCTATTAACGCGTTTCTTAAAACGTTTCCTTACCATGAGCACGTTGATCACGCAGGGCCACCGTACAGCAGAAGGGTGACGTGCGATTGAAAACAATCGAATTTCCGGAATCCATCGTCGATTAGCATGTTTTTTTCGATTTCTTCAATTAAAACAAAGATCTGGAGACAACTACCCCATGTTCATGAAGTGATGTCAGCCTTTTGGAATAACGTTTTTAATCAATAGTACTGTATGTTGCAAAATATCCCATTATTGACTTGTAACAAGGCTAGTACCAGTGTCATGTTAGCTAGCTAGCTTTTCTTTTTTTACCAAGCCTGATACGACCCCATTTTTGTCTGATACCTTGTTTGTTACCAAGTCGAATTTTACGATGTGACCGTTTTATTGAACCTATGTTGCACTCTTCTGCGCTGGACGGTCTTCGCCACTTGGTTGCTAGCTAGCTGGAGGAGCTGTCACTCTTATTGGTTAGAGAAACATACGTGATAGACATGGCATATTTCTACCCACTTATTATGAATAATAGGGCTATCTGAAGAGATTCACTTTAGGATCACACACACACAGTCCTGACTTGCTCCCACAAGTACAGATGTTTGGGACAGATCCCACTGTGAATTGATCTGTGAAAAAGACACACACACACAAGCAGTATGTCAGAGAACCTAGTCCTCACCTTTCAGACCCAGCTTTCGGGAGTCATGGAGACGGTCCTAAAGTCAGCCATGTATGAGATCACCAGACTGGTGGAGGATGGCTTCCTGGAGGAAGTAAGACGTGGTCAACAGGAAGTGACACGGAGCCACCAGGAAGTGGAGTCTCTGCGGACCTTGCTGCAGCGGGCAGAGAGTCAGCTGAAGGATGTCAGTCAGAGGACCAGGTGTGGAGACTGTGGCAGGACAGATGTCTACAACGAGGAAACAAACGACAGACCTCCAGGAATACAGGACAGTAAGTGGGGGCTTCCTTTGAGTCACAAAATACTTTTAGGTATAACCAAGGGTTAAATGGTGAATGTGTAGGTATTGCAGCTGTTTCCAAAATTGGTTGCTTCTCCCTATGACAGTTTATAAATAGCTATGCTCATCTACCACTGTTCTTTCCCAGCCTAAGGTTGGCTCCCACAACCACAATATAACCGATTAGCCTATACCTTTTGAGACATACTTTGAGTTCAGGGGGTGTATGTTGTTGTCTCATTAGTAGTGCTTTCATGAGTTGCACACCGTAGCAAAACGTTTTGCACCTGTCTCACCTGTCTCCCCAGGTGTGCTTCTACTGAGCGGGTGTGACCTGAAGCTGGAGGAGGAGCCAGAGGTCAGGTGGAGAAGCTGTGGACAGGAAACAGTGGAGTCATCACAGGTACCAGCTAATCCAACTCCTCCCACTCCTCCAGCTCCCAGTCCTTCGCTGGTAGGCAGTGTTAAGGAGGAGGAAGGGGAGGAGGACATAGAACCATGGAGAATCAAGGTGGCCATACAGCCGTCTGCAGCTCACACCTACACAGAGGAGCAGCGGGACTCACACTCACTCGTTCAGAGTACAGGAGACTCTATTGGGTTTCCCTCTGTGGCCCCAGAGGCCCAACAGGTCACCCAGACACCCAGACTAGCAGGGCCATCTCAGAACCAGAGCAGAGGACCCAGCAATGACGGTGACAGAACGAGGAGTACAGCCTCACCGGTGTGGATAGGCCGTAGAATATTAGACACGGATACTGACGTTCACAGACAAGCTCAGTCGAACCTACGACTGGTAAGAGAGCCTCTGTTGTCCTCTGAATCGGCAGAGGCGAAGCAGCTAGCTAGAGATTTCGCTCCCCCAACCAATCCCAGCACAGCGGGGGCCTCTGTCTCCTCCTCATCATCAGGCTGTCATGTCTTCAGCTCTCTAAACTACAGGATTCCTTCCAAATATAAGCCCAGCGCTCAAACCCTGCCGCGCATGAGAGTATACAGGGATGCTGCCAAGCGGGGCGGCTACCCGATGTACAACAGGGGGACTGCCCAGGGAGGGCTCACCTCCTCCCAAACCCCAACCCAACAACAAGGGAACCACCAGCATCACCACCCTGGGAGGCTGGCCCTCCGCTGCCCAGTGTGTGGTAAGGTCTTCCCCCATCCCAGTAGCCTTAAGGCCCACCAGCAGACCCACACGGGGGAGAGGCCGTTCATCTGCGCCCTGTGTGGCCGGAGCTTCACTAAGTTAAGCAACCTGAAGGCCCACCGGCGCGTTCACACTGGGGAGAGACCTTACAGCTGCTCGGACTGCGGCAAACGCTTCACACAGAAGTGCAACCTTAAGAGGCACCAGAGGATTCACATGGAGAACGATATATGATGTGGGCGGGGAGGAGTGTGTGGGTGTGGGAAGGAATGTGGGTGTGGGCGGGGAGGAGTGTGTGGGTGTGGGAAGGAATGTGGGTGTGGGCGGGGAGGAGTGTGTGGGTGTGGGAAGGAATGTGGGTGTGGGCGGGGAGGAGTGTGTGGGTGTGGGAAGGAATGTGGGTGTGGGGCGAAGGAGTGTGTGTGTGGGAAGGAATGTGGGTGTGGGGCGGAGTGTATGGGTGGGGAGGAGTGGGTGTGGGGAGGAGTGTGTGCCAGGGGTGTTGGTTGTTAATTTGACCCATTTTATTGCATAAATAGTATATAGTTTGTTATTCCTTTATATCAATACTGTTGGTATGAAGTTAGACATGATGTAGGATAGATAAGCTGTGTGTTCCCCCATGGTGTTGTCTACAGTTTTTATAATAATGTATAGTCATTTACATTTCTATAAGTGAATTGAAGTTTCTCTAGACCTAGTTCTCAGATGAATGTTCTACCATAGATGGATAGTGTGGTAGCTAATAAACGCTTGTCTTTTAAAATCTGAGCACATGACAATGCTCTATCCATGTTCTTGTGAGTGTCCCAAATCAAATGTAGGCCTATACAACATGTAATCGAATATGTATACCCTATAAAATGTAACATAAAACATTTTACCTTGGTCAATGAACAATGGCTGCTGAGTGAATAAGGTCAATATTGCTTGTGAATGGAGATTGTTTTTGTATGCTGTTTGGGCGCGGCACAGTAGATTGAACTAAGTGGATTAAAAACAAAATACATCTTTATGAACAAAGATTTGTATGAGAACATACAGCATGGTTGTATTGTGAAATCAAAATCATAGCTGTGCACTGTTCGCATTGGAACTATAACATACAAGGGATGGATACGATAGTTTTATTTTATAAGTAAATGGGGTGACGGAAGAAATAGTTTTTGACTAAACTAGATATAGGCTTAGGATTTGTTTGTGGTTTGAAATCCAAATTAAAGCAGTCAAGCGTGTTATTTTGTGTCTGATTTCTGTCATTTATTTGATTCAGTACTGTGTCGGGAATATATTCTTCCCTGGTATAGTGGTGTAGTGGTATACTGGTATTCTACTTTTCTGGTCAAAAGTAGGGGATAGGGTGCTATTTCACTGACCAGGGCCCATAGGGCTCTGGTCAAAAGTAGTGCACTATATAGGTGATAGATAGGGCACCATTTTGGACTCATAAAAACTTTATAAACAGGCATTTAAAGAGACTACTACCTCTGGTCCTGCAAACAGACCTCTCCTGGACAATGCTGATTGTGTGGTTTGTGTCCACAGTATTACGTTAAAGGTAATCTCTTTTATTACTACTGGTAAATATAACATTGTTAATACGTTTTTAGTTGTGATGAGAAATGTACAGTGTAATGTATATCTCTTGGAAAAATAATGTACGTGTTCAAGAGTTTAGATGCTGCTGATGATTGACAGATCTTAAAACGCCTGGAAAGGTATTTGAAGTATCAACTAACCACATCATACGGTATGTTACAGCAATTTGTCAGTCGACGACACATTCGATGACGTGGCACGCAACCATTGGTTGTTGTGTCGCCTCGCCTTAGCTGTGAAACGGGACCTAAGATTTCTACTTGACTGTATATATAGATATCCTATGAAATTACTAGATGGGATCTGTCATTATACTGCAAAGTTCCATACTGGGGCCAAATGGCAGCCATCTTGGTCAGGGAGAAATCCAAAACCAGTCGAATTGAAATTAATGGCAGTGGAGGCATAGAGTAGGTGATGCTTTTTCTGCTTTTACTTTAGCAAGAAAATAAAAGTAAGGCATATCAGAAGTTGTGTAATGGAATTATAGTCAATCTAAAATATTGCAATATAATTATAAATACATTTAATACAGGTTTAATACCAATTTTCTGAATTTATAGCCTCCCAAATATATGTAAACAGACCATAAATGTATAAGATTTAGTTTTCTTGGAAAGCTGTGAGTGTTGTTATATGATACAATATCAGTACTTGTTGCATTTACAACTTGTCTAAGTCCTATCATCAACTGATTTCAGCCAGCGTCTTGCTGTGGATTGACTGTATTGTTTGAATGGAATGTTGGTATTTTGGCAGTTCATTTGAAAAATGTATGGAATCATTCCTCTAAAACTGGCTGGCTAGCTGTCCTGTAGGTTTTCACTCCAACCCTAATGTAGTACACGTGATTCTATTAATTAGCTGGTTGATAAACTGAATCAGTGTAGTTACAACTGGGGTTGAAACAAAAACTTACAGGAAGGAATAGCTCTCCAGGAACAGGGTTGGCCAGCCCTGGCATAGATAAATACAGGAGAATAACCATTACTCATATTGACCGCTAGAAGCTGCTATAAATCTGATAAAACTTTATTGTGACTGTATCACAAGCATAATATGGCGTGACAAGTTTAAGGTGTGTGTGTGTGTGTGTGTGTGTGTGTATGTTTGAGAGTACACAATGTTGTTATGGTATTGTTAAGAAAAAAACACCTCACAAATCCATTCCAATTTCAAGTCACACCTAAAGTAATTCCATGCGTGTAGAGGAATATTTTGTACACCTCCATACATCATAGCACAGTCCTTCTCTCCAGCGGCAGAATCAGGTTCTGACCACCACCAGAACCTACAGGGTAAACACCAGTCATACAGTTAGACTCTGTGGTAAAAACATAATCCTGAAAAATATTGATGTTTTCAACTTTAATTGTTCAGAGCATTTTTATAAGAGTAGTTATATATATTACGCTTTGGTCAGTGGTGTGCCGTCCACCCATTTCCAGGTTCCCTGTGTCTCTCTGTCAGACCGATCCAGATCCATCGATCAAATCTAGTGAGAAATACCTTTGTTGAGAAAGATATATAACACCAGTCAAAAGTTTGGGCACGTACTCATTCAAGGGTTTATTCTTTACGTTTACTATTTTCTACATTATAGAATAATAGTGAATACATCAAAACTATGAAATAACACATGGAATCATGTACTAACCAAAAAAAGTGTTAAAAAGTAGCCACCCTTTGCCTTGATGACAGCTTTGCACACTGTTGGCAAGAATCTCAAATATAAAATATATACACTACTGTTCAAAAGTTTGGGGTCACTTAGAAATGTCCTTGTTTTTGAAAGAAAAGCACATTTTTTGTCCATTAAAATAACATCAAATTGATCAGAAATACAGTGTAGACATTGTTAATGTTGTAAATGACTATCGTACCAGGAAACGGCAGATTGTTTATGGAATATCTACATAGGCATACAGAGGCCCATTATCAGCAACCATCACTCCTGTGTCCCAATGGCACGTTGGGCTAGCTAATCCAAGTTAATAATTTTAAAAGGCTAACTGATCATTAGAAAACCATTTTGCAATTATGTTAGCACAGCTGAAAAATGTTGTTGAATGGTTATGCATGCCCAAGTTTTCTGTTTTTATGTCTTATTTCTTGTTTGTTTCACAATAAAAAATATTTTGCATCTTGAAAGTGGTAGGCATGTCATGTAAATTAAATGATACAAACCCCCCAAAAATCAATTTTAATTCCAGGTTGTAAGGCAACAAAATAGGAAAAATGCCAAGGGGGTGAATACTTTCGCAAGCCACTGTGCTTGTCCTCTTGCTCAGTTGTGCACCGGGGCCTCCCACTCCTCTTTCTATTCTGGTTAGAGACAGTTTGCGCTGTTCTGTGAAGGGAGTAGTACACATCGTTGTACGAGATCTTCAGTATCTTACCAATTTCTCACATGGAATAGCGTTAATTTCTCAGAACAAGAATAGACTGACGAGTTTCAGAAGAAAGTTCTTTGTTTCTGACCATTTTGAGCCTGTAATTGAACCCACAAATGCTGATGCTCCAGATACTCAACTATTCTAAAGAAGGCCAGTTTTATTGCTTCTTTAATCAGGACCAGTTTTCAGCTGTGCTGACATAATTGCAAAAGGGGTTTCTAATGATCATTTAGCATTTTAAAATGATAAACTTGGATTAGCTAACACAACGTGCCATTGGAACACAGGAGTGATGGTTGCTGATAATGGGCCTTTGTACGCCTATGTAGATATTCCATAAAAAATTGTCAGTTTCCAGCTACAATAGTAATTTCCAATTAACAATGTCTATACTGTATTTCTGATCAATTTGATATTTTAATGGACAAAAAAAAACAAGGACATTTCTAAGTGACCCCAAACCTTTGAACGGTAGTGTATGTAAAACATAAAATAATAGCATTTAATGAAGATTGATCATATGCATCTCTCACACCTTCCCTCCCGCTTTCTCTCTCTCTGTATCACTGTCTGTTGCTCTCTCTCTCTCTCTCCATCTCTTACAACATTTTTAATTGCTTTATTGGCATGACAAAACAATGTACATACTGTCAAAGCATACATTGGAAATGGAATGATTCATTATCAATATTAACATCAATGACAATCAGTAGCAAAAATAACCAACGGTGGGGGGATGGGGCTGTATTTGAAATGGAAATCAGTAAAAGAAATAAACATACGTACAATGGACAATAGCGTTAACAATAACAACACAATGGCATAGAAGACAAGCGCAGGTTGGTTGGCCAGCAGTCTGCCTTCTGTTTAGCCAATGCTTGCAATGATGATGATGAAAAAATAATATTAAAATCGCTATTGACTGCCTGTCTGTTTCTTGCATGTTTGATATGCTCGGTAAACTACACATAGCTTGCCTAAATAGCTTCATATTATTCCCCTCCTGAAAAAATGAAATTGCTAGACAAACTGTTTGTGTCATACTTATGTTTGCAATGGCCTACTGTTCCAACAGACAAAGACCTACGTTTGTTCAAACTGTTGTGTACAAGCGGCAGTGGAGTCACCGAGCAGCAATTGAACACACACAGGTAGACTAGTGGATCCCGCATGCGCAGAAATCTCCATTTTTTTTAAGCAACATCAAGTTGGGTTCCAGAAAATACAGAACTGCAGTCACTCCATATTATTTATTGGTGTTTATTACATAAGGCAATATGACATTTTTTGTTTAAAAAAAGCAAACAGATCTGTTGTTGAGAATATTAGCAGCATACCCAGAGGCCAAAAAGGTGAACAGAAAAACACACATTATTTACACGGTGAAATTACAATGAATTTAATCAATATTCTACAAAGAAATAAATATCAACTCATTGACCAAAAAGCAAATTCTTAAGATTGTCTTTGTCTGTCTATAGGTTGGAAATGTGAACGTGGTCTAAAAACAGATAAAGCAATGGTTGCTTTCTAAACCATTTCATACTTGTTACCTAGAAATATTATTGATAAGCATAATTGTACTTGTCAAACTTACAGGAGACTGACAAGCCAATGATCCCAGCCAGTAGGAGAACACACAGCAGCCCCAGAGACACTGCAGCAACAAGGAAGGGTCTCTTCCATGAGCTATCAGAACCTGACCAGAGAACTTTCTATTAACTACAGTAATATGAACTGTCTGAATATAGCATAAGGGATAAAAGGATGGAACGTACGTGTGTGTGTGTGTGTGTGTGTGTACGCGCGCCCCTTACCTGAGTAACCAGGTTGTGGTGTCCTTCTTGGGTTCACTTCATTCCCAGTCTGGTAGTAAGTAGACATATCTGGAGTTTCATACATTGACTCTTCAAAGACATAGTTATGGTTGTCAACTCCAAACGGTTCCCCGAAAACATCTTCATTGGTATAAACAATGTCCCCAGACATCTCCATGGTTACCACTGTCTCTGTAAGCCGTTTGTGACGATGGACAGGGAACTATCATACCAGGAAGATCCATAGAGGGAAAATGGAAAACAAAGGCTAGCTGTTGACATTAATATCATACGTAACAGCCGCAAGCAAATTCAGGGCGTTTCCAGAACTCCTTTAACAAACAGATTCTTGTTGGATAGGACAGTCAATGAAGACGTCAAATGGATACATGGTCGTGGAAACAGATCAGACACGGAGTTAAACATATTACACGTTTATTACAAGACTATAAAATAGTTATTACAAGTTGCATCGACTCACATGTGGATAAGCATGAAAGGCTGTATACAAACTCCTAAATTCAGGAGCTTAATTAAAGGGATTCTTCACCCAAATGACTAAACTACACATTGGTTTCCTTACCCTGTGAGCAGTCTATGACAAGGTATGACAGCAATCTATGCTTTGGTTTCCAATTGCTAACCAGTTGCTAACGTTTTTGCATTTGTGGCACAAATCCCATTCAAGTCATGGTCAAACATTAGCATTTGGAAACAGTGCCAGGGATAATGATCCAAAGCATGGATGGCTGTCATACCTTATCCATAGACTGCTTAAAGGGTAAGGAAACCAATATGTTATTTTGCAATTTGAGTGAACTATCCCTTTAATGCACCTAGTTGCAGGTTTTTATTTAGGTTAGGTACACAATGGATAGATTCAGTGGATAGATATCACACATCAGTTAGTTTAGTTGAACACAGCAAACAGTGAACCAGGCCCACAGGCAAATACAATATAACTACAGAAAGTAAAGCTCAATGGTCAAATATTAGCCTTCGCCTTCAAATGCACAGACAGATTATAATACATCTAAACAATTCAATAACCGCTTGTGCATTCTACTTTGTTGGCCTCCAAGCTGTCACACCAAGGAAACAAACAACAATAGTCTTTACTTTACTCTTAGTTTATCAAAATGCTTATCAACAATTCACTAAAAACTCAACCGTTCCAGTTGGCAGCTTGGAGTCCAGCAGCAGCCTCTTCCTGATCCGGCTTGTGTCCAGAGCACACCATGTGCTCTTCTTTAATAGAAAGGTGGAACAAGTCTGTGTAACGCTTGATGTAGTGGGTGTGGAGTCAGGCGCAGGAAACAAGAGCGTTTGCTATCGTGCTTTAATAAATGCGCTGTCAAAGAGAGTATACACCCAAAAATAACAACAGGGTGTAATCAAAAATTCAAGGACCCAAAAACACGTTCCACTTACACAAAACACAGTGAAAGACAGAAATAAGCCCGCACACAGAACAGGTGGGGAAACGGGCTTAAATACCCAACTAATCACTAATGGAACACAGGTGAAACCAATAAAGACAAAACCAACAGAAAAGGGAAAAAGGGATCGGTGGCAGCTAGTAGGCCGGTGACGACGACCGCCGAGCGCCACCCGAACCGGGAGAGGAGTCACCCTCGGCAGGAGTCGTGACAGTCTGCTTAATCACTTCCTTAACCTGAAAGTAACCAGATAAAGGGAATCTATCCAGGAGCTTATTCAATGCAATAGCAACACAGGGCTATCTTCACCCTGTTGCACTCCCCCTTTCCTTTCAGCTTCCTGCAGATTTGTTTACTCTGTACATCAACATGTTCAGGAGCTCCAGGACTACAAACATGGGTCATTATAATGTCCATACAATAGATTTTACACTTCACGCTTGCTCCAAGTGGATATCGAGAGTTGGGTCGGCTTAACCAGTGAGGATGCAATGGTGACAGACACCACCAGGGCTCTCGTCTCTCTTAATGAATCTGATTGGTCGAGGAGTTTTTGAGTGACAGCTGGTTGAACCACTGAAAAGATCTTGGATCATCTTTTGGGACCCATATAGGAGATCAATAACCAAATATAAGCATTTGATATTGTGTTCATACTGTATGTAACTCGACAACAAAGACTGACTGTCAAAGATAATAAAGTAACTTGATTGGTGATACAGTAAACTCCTGATCCAGTGTACTGTATGTAATGATGGTTCGGTACTGTTGAGAAGCACTAAATCGAAGCATGCAAATATCTGTAGCAAGTAAGAAGAATATACTTGAGTGACATCACTGCCAATCTTCTCAACTTGAACTGTTAGAGCCTTATTTCTGCACAAACCTCCTTCAAAATAGTCGACAGGTCTACCATCTCTTCTGTCTGTTACTACGGTGGGGGTCCAAAAATACTGACAGCCTTGATAAAGATGAGCAATATATTGTATGTATGCTCAGAAAATTGCAAAATTATATCATTTCATACTAATACAATTGCTCAGAGAAAGATATCTGTAAATAGCCCATCCAACTACCTACCTCATCCCCATATTGTTTTTATTGACTTTTTTGCTCTTTTGCACACCAGTATTTCTACTTGCACATCATCATCTGCACATCTATCACTCCAGTGTTAATTTGCTAAATTGTAATTACTTCGCTACTATGGCCTATTTACTGCCTTACCTCCTTACTTCATTTGCACACACTGTATATATACTTTTCTATTGTGTTATTAACTGTATGTTTGTTTATTCCATGTGTAACTCTGTGTTGTTGTTTGTGTCACACTGCTTTGCTTTATCTTGGCCAGGTCACAGTTGTAAATGAGAACTTGTTCTCAACTGGCCTACCTGGTTAGATAAAGGTGAACAAAATATATATATATTTTGTTTAACAAGTAATGTTTCTTTTTCTCAAAAAAGTAAGGGTCAAAATTATTGACACCCCTAAAGATTCTAATCAATAAAGTAGTCCAAAGTATTTTTGACTACTTTATAGTATTTGGTACCATATTCTTAGCATGCAATGACTACATCAAGCTTGTGACTCTACGAACTTGTTGGATGCATTTTCAGTTAGTTTAGGTTGTGTTTTAGACTAGACTGTGCCCATTAGAAATTAATGGTAAATAACGTATTGTGTCATTTTGGAGTCACTTTTATTGCAAACAAGAATAAAATATGTTTCTAAATACTTCTACATTCATGTGGGTGCTACCATGATTACGGATAATCCGGATAATGAACTAATGCTGAGTGATAATGTTTCAGAGGGTCAAAGGTCATACCCTCACCGTGTAGACATCTCAGGTCTCATTGCTCTCCTTTAATCCATATTAAACAGGTATCTTTTTAATCCTTTTAAATCTGTAGCTTTTAGTAATAAAGCCTAGTGTGAAATAATATGGTAGGTTGATACAGTTGATGTTGCAGAAGATGTCCTTTTACGGCTCTCTCTTTTCCTGCTTTAAGAAGATGGACAAGGCTACAAGGTTGCACTGCTGGTTACAACCAAGCTGTCATGTGCAGTTACCACACAAGGACAGAGAAAGTGTAGAATAATTCAATGCATACATATCAGTAAATCACAATACATAATGGTGCTACTGTGAATCACAATATAATACTGCAATATGGTTCAATTCATATATTCTTGATGAGTTTTGATTCCGTTTTTCTCTGCTCTGTTTAATTTACTTAACAA
This sequence comes from Salmo salar, assembly GCF_965601325.2. NCBI lineage: Eukaryota > Metazoa > Chordata > Actinopteri > Salmoniformes > Salmonidae > Salmo > Salmo salar. The sequence goes on from NC_138294.1 coordinate 12,778,550, forward strand.
ATAAGGAACACAGAAAAATGGAACCAACATTTGGCGAGCTAGCCAGGAGGGAGGGAGTGCAATGCTACTGGACGGTACCTGAACCCCCTTCTCTGATTGGCTTTTTTAGGAAAACGCTATGTCTGGCGCAAACCCAACACCTCTCATCACCCAGAGAACACCATCATGTTTTTCATTAGCAGGGACTGGGAAACTGGTCAGAATTTGAAGGAATGATGGATGGCGCTAAATACATGGAAATTCTTGAGCGATACCTGTTTCAGTCTTCTAGAGATTTGAGACTGGGATGGAGGTTCACCTTCCAGCAGGACAATGACCCTAGCGATCAACAGTTACAACCGATAAGTGGCATAAAATAAACAATATACAGACACATCAAATCAAATCAAAGTTTATTTGCCACGTGCGCCGAATACAACAGGTGTAGACCTTACAGTGAAATGCTTACTTACAGGCTCTAACTAAGAGTACAAAAAAAGTATTAGGTGAACAATAGGTAAGTAAAGAAATAAAAACAACAGTTAACAGAAAGTGAAAAATAACAGTAGCGATGCTATATAGAGTAGCGAGGCTATAACAGTAGCGAGGCTACATACAGGCACCGGTTAGACGGGCTGATTGAGGTAGTATGTAAATGTAGATATGGTTAAAGTGACTATGCATATATGATGAACAGAGAGTAGCAGTAGCGTAAAAGAGGGGTTGGCATGTGGTAGGTGGTGGGACACAATGCGGATAGCCCGGTCAGCCAATGTGCGGAGGCACTGGTTGGTCGGGCCAATTGAGGTAGTATGTACATGAATGTATAGTTAAAGTGACTATGCATATATGAAAAACAGAGTAGCAGCAGCGTAAAAAGAGGGTTTGGGGGGGGGGGGGGGGGGGGCACACAATGCAAATAGACCAGGTAGCCATTTGATTACCTGTTCAAGAGTCTTATGGCTTGGGGGTAAAAACTGTTGCGAAGCCTTTTGTCCTAGACTTGGCACTCTGGTACCGCTTGCCATGCGGTAGTAGAGAGAACAGTCTATGACTAGGGTGGCTGGGGTCTTTGACCATTTTTAGGGCCTTCCTCTGACACCGCCTGGTGTAGAGGTCCTGGATGGCAGGCAGCTTTGCCCCAGTGATGTACTGGGCCGTACGCACTACGCTCTGAAGTGCCTTGCGGTCGGAGGCTGAGCAATTGCCGTACCAGGCAGTGATGCAACCAGTTAGGATGCTCTCGATGTTGCAGCTGTAGAACCTTTTGAGGATCTGAGGATCCATGCCAAATCTTTTTGGAAAAAAAGTTTGGAACCATTTCCCTGTTTGACCGCTAGGTTTAATGGGTTATTATGACACCTCCATTGTAGGGCTATATATCTGAGAGATAAGAAAGATCAGGAAACATAATTATTATTATTTATATATATTTAATTTTTGGTACTAAACAGTCTCCATATATTCTGTAGCTTAGGCCGAGGCCAGGATTCAGCACTGCTGAATGGACAGCGCCTCTGGGCAGTTTAACTCTGTTGTGCTACACGGACAGCACCTCTGTTTAGACTATAATTCTTCCAGTTTTTGGACAGGCCAGGAGACGATATGTGGGCACAGATTGTACAAAACTCTCTCGCAAACGCTTTCTCTGACCTTGGGAGATAGAGGCACACACTTTGAGACTCTCCAGCCCCATCAGAGGTTACCCCAGGTTATAAACTGTCTGTTCACGCCACCACCCCTGACCACTCTGTTTGGTTACTAGGGGCGGTTGCTAAGAGGGTGGACGCCTGATGGCACCTTCTGAGAGGGCAAGCAAGTTGACAAACCTCCTGGCTGCACCAACAGAGAGGGTGTCACCGGTGGACCTCTCCCTCATGAACCTTGCTCAACCTTACTGTGGACTTTGCCGAGTCAGGGATCTTCTGCTAGAACTTATGCCCAGTGTGTATAACTATGTAACTACATTTCTATATCCACCTTCGATGTTTATGTCTTTTTGTCAAGTCCTGGTGTAGTATATCATGTTGCATAGTCCATTTATCCAGTCCTGTGTGCTTCAGCCAGGGAGTACAGCCTTGGTCCATTGTTTGCTAAGGCCTTAAGATGGCCGCCGTGTTTGTGTTATGCAACCCAAGATGGCTGCCCCCATGGCCGTACTGTTGTTTACATGCTAGCTTAGCATCGGTAGCTTAGCATGCTACTTCTAGATACTATTGTTTACACTACTGTGCTGTATGTTATGCTATCCCTACTAACCAATGCTATTAGCTGTACTGTGTACAGTAACCCATAGCCTTTGACATATTAGCCTAGTATTCTAACAGCTGATGCCTATGCTAGTCTGCCTGGTTCCTATTGTGTGTTAGGTTAGCCTAGCCCCCTGTACATAGTGTGTTTACAAACTGTACTATGCTTAGCCTGTTAGGCCTTTGCTAATTACTTAGTGCTACATGTTTACGCCATTACCTTCCATTTTCTACATTCCTGCTATTTGCTACCATAGCACTGTGTTGCTATAGCCTTACTGCTATATAACACATTGTAATACCCTATCCTGTCCTACTCTCTGTATTGAGCCTTTTGAACTCTTTTGACTTATCACATATGCTGCTGTTACTGTTTATGATCTATCCTGTTGCCTAGTCACTTTATCCCTACCTATATGTACATATCTACCTCAATTACCTCATATCCCCCAACTCATTGTGTATTTATTCTGGTAGTATTGTTTTTCTATTATTTCTCTATTTTTCTCTCTGCATTGTTTGGAAGGGCCCCTAAGTAAGCGTTTCACTGTTAGTCTACACCTGTTGTTTACAAAGCATGTGACAAATAAAATTTTTTTTTTTTATTTGATTTGTGTATTTCTCTCTCTGTTCTTGAAACAACTATCACTTAGACTTTCACTAGTCCACTTCCTGGCTGATGTGTGTGTGTGTGTCTTTAGTGTAGTAATAAACGTGTGAACTGTGTATCTGTCTCTATTGATCCAGTATCCCTACGCATATGGTACTGGAACTGACCCTGTATATAGTATGCTTACTTACTTTGTGTTCTTTCTTCTTCTTTTTATATCTTGTGTGTTTTTGTTCTACCTTGTTATTTTTAGTATTACATTGTTATTGATTACTGCATTGCTGGGGTTAGAGCTTGAAAGAAAGGCATTTTAATGTACTTGTGCATGTGACATTAAAAACGTGAAACTACTGGTCATTTCCGTCCTCTAACCGGGACGCTGGGACAGTTGCACCTACAATCTAAACCAGCACCTTTATCAGAGACCACCACATGGTGACACTCTTTTTCACCGTTTGTTTCACACACACTGACTACATTTTACAAGTTCGTATAGGCTAATTAACAGTTATTCTCATGTTTAGGTAGCCTAAAGGAAATCAGTGACATTTTGAAGAAAGACATGCTTAGGAAAAAAAGAGTAAGCATTTAGGAGTAATGATGAACCCAGACACTTCCACCGTGTCTTCGGATAGGCCTACATCAAACAAAATACAGAATGATTTGATTGAAACGTTTTCTAATGTAAGGACAGACGAATGGACTTCATTTACAAGTAAAGGTAGGCCTAAACACATTTCCCAGGTATAGGCTACTGTTGACATTGTGACCTGTTGTTTTTGCTGCTCATTTCAGATCGATCCATGTTGGATCTGGAATGAGATCTCCAAAGTTTTTTAGGGTGATCGGGTATTGGATGTGTGATGCTGCTCTTTCATGTTTGATGATACCCCGTAATAAGACTATGCAATCTGACTCCATAAAGATGAATAGTAAAGTGCAACCGAGACTCTTAAAGAGCTACAGGAATGAACTATCAAGAAAGGTCTGAGAATTGTCTATCAAAGGCAAATGGGTTTAATATCATTGTAAAAATGAACGATTACATTATAAGGCAATACTGCAGCAGAGTGACATTGAGTGATTCTGGGACAGCCTCTTTGTCTCAATAGTATGTCTCTTGGTACACCCAACCTGAAAGAAGAGACAATTCCCGAGAGAAGAAACAAATTAGTTCGATTTCATCTTGCCACACTGCAAATCTCCATGAGACAAATTATATAATCCCGCACTCCCAATCCTACATGTCATTGTCATGTTATTGTACAATAATTGACAGTGACGGCCAATTGTCGGCGTTAACTTAAAAACTTGTTGTCGGCTAGTCCCTGAGCACTTACCTCCTGGGCTCCGTCGCATGATGTATTTTCTAACCTCATCATAGATGAAGATGAGCAGGGTGTAGGGAAATGCACATACCCACCAGAAAGGCCTGAGGAAAAAGACAAGGAAATAGAAAATAAAAGATTTGAGGTAAAAGTGAATGAAAGACAAGTGGAAAGAGGGAAGGAGAATAAAAAAAAGAATAAATTGAGCGTAAATCTGGGAACTGCATTTTCTCTCTTGATTGGGCAGTAAACCCCATTGGGGCGGCAGGTAGCCTAGTGGTTAGAGCGTTGGGTCAGTAACCGAAAGGTTGCTAAATCGAATCCCTGAGCTGATAAGGTAAATATCTGTCATTCTGCCCCTGAACAACCCACTGTTCCTAGGCTGTCATTGTAAATAAGAATTTGTTCTTAACTGACTTGCCTAGTAAAATAAACACTGGAGCTGTGTTTTCTCTCTTGGTTGGGTAGTAAACCCCATTACACTGGAGCTGCATTTTCTCTCTTGGTTGGGTAGTAAACCCCATTACACTGGAGCTGCGTTTTCTCTCTTGGTTGGGCAGTAAACCCCATTACACTGGAGCTGCATTTTCTCTCTTGGTTGGGTAGTAAACCCCATTACACTGGAGCTGCGTTTTCTCTCTTGGTTGGGTAGTAAACCCCATTACACTGGAGCTGCGTTTTCTCTCTTGGTTAGGTAGTAAACATCATTACACTGGAGCTGTGTTTTCTCTCTTGGTTGGGCAGCAAAGCCCATTACACTGGAGCTGCGTTTTCTCTCTTGGTTGGGCAGTAAACCCCATTACACTGGAGCTGTGTTTTCTCTCTTGGTTGGGCAGTAAACCCCATTACACTGGTGCTGTGTTTTCTCTCTTGGTTGGGCAGCAAAGCCCATTACACTTCAGCTAGCTAGTGAGCCCTAACTGATCCTGTGAGACCGCAGTAGTTTCCGCCCTTTATAATATCCACCCATTTTACCACTCATCTTTTTAAAAAGAGGGTGACCTTTGTTCCAAGTTGGTATACAGAAGAGCATAAGATAATCTGAAGGGTCTATTGCTCACTTGAGTGGATACATTCTGATGGCAATGTCCATTCCAGGACAGTAGGACAGGAAGAGAGCCAGGGCGGATTCCGAACAAAGTCCGAAGATGAGAACACGGTTCCTGAGGTGGGAGGAAAAATTTATTTTCATGGATTTAAAACCAACAGGGTGGATATTGATTTTTGAAGTGAGTCGCAGGGCTGTATGACCGTGTGCGTGTGTGTGTCTTAGGACCCAGACCACGGAGATCGATGTGTGTACTTACTTCATTAGTCCCTGCTGAAAGAAGGAGTTCTTCCTGGTCTTACAGACGATCAAAACGGCCCACTGAGCAATCACGACAGCGGCGAAGTACGCTGTGTGGCAGGTGAACTCAATAATCTTTCTGCTCTCATATGTCTGAAGGATAAGGGGAGAGAGAGAGAGATGGGGAGAAAGAGAGAGGTGAGAGAGAGAGAGAGAGAGAGGGAGAGAGAGAGAGAGACCGAGCAAGAGAGAGAGAGCAAGAGAGCGAGAGAGAGGGGAAGAGATGTGGGTAGATAGGGAAACAGAGGGGAGAAGGGGGAACATGTTAATTACAATGTTACTAAATGTGTGGTGAGAATGTGAGCCAGCGACAGCAGTGGCATCCACAAGTGCACAGATGGAGGAATAGTAGCCAGCTGTCTGCGAAGCCCAAAGCACGGAGAGGACGTTGGGGGTTGTGAGGTGCAGTGCCGAGGCTACAGACCTGTCTCTCTGGCAGTGACTATTCGTCCACTGACTATCCGAAATGCAAACTGTGCAACAACCCTGATCCATAATCCCAGCCATGACTTCCAAACTTTTTGTTATACTATATCACGTTTATTGATTTATTTAGTTTTCTTGAATTTCCTGATGGAATAAACTTACTGGAATGAACAAAATAAAAAAAATGGGAGAGAGACTGAAAAAGTTAAAATGGAGAACTCATCACACAAGAAGGTACTCAAAACAAGGCCAATGCTAATCCCTTCATAGAAATATAATGAATAGAACAGGCTAGGAGCTATAAACCTGGCAATTTGACTGGTAAACTCATGCCAGCCCATCCGTTATGCCATCATTGACTTGAATGGAGATGCCCTTTCTATTCATTCTATTTCTATGAATCCGTTAGTAAAGTGACAGCAAAAAGGCAGAGCAGCGTTTGTGTACTCACCCACTGCTGGCCGTAGCTGTCCTCCAAGTCGTTGATATACTGGTTTTCCCAGTCCAAACGGATTCCTAGCAGATCCATGGGATAGAACCCGTTCTCAGCCATGATTACAAAGTATGTGAAGAAGCCGGCTGCGGCCAGCATCACTCCTGTGAAGAGGAAAAAGGAGGAGAGCATTTGATAACACTTTATTTGGATAGTCTGTAGAGCATCCACAGATGGACTATCTACAGACTAACATCAGTAACATTTCAACTAACTATCTACTAACCCTAGTCCTAACCATAACTTTACCTTATCCTAACCATGGCAAGCAGTTGCTAATCAACTGATAGTCTGTTGATAGTATGATGTTTTGTTGATAATACAGATGGACTATCCTAATAAAGTGTGACCAAGTATTTTGTCAGTGAAGAGACATTGATCAGATTGTAAATGTGCTATGAAACAGACTGGTCAACATACAACTCAAAAAGACCTGCTATGAGGGAAGGCAAAACAGAAGCCTTACCAAATTGACCATAGGCCACACTAATGAGTCTCTCGTTCACCAGTCGGTCTGTTTTGGGGTTCCGTGGCTGTCTCTTCATGATGTCGTTCTCAGCTTGTTCATAGGCCAGGGAGATAGCGGGGATCTTGAAGGTAACGATGGGAAAAGATCACCCGAATTAGAAACATATCGTTGGTCACTTCGATGTTTGTAAAAATATCTTCTGAAAAACCTCTGAAATGATCACGGACATTGTTCGTGGTGATGCACCAGAACACATGATCAGATTGTTCACTAAGGAGGAATATCCCCATCTGAAAGACCCACCATGTCAGTTCCCAGGTCGATGCAGAGGATGGTGACGGTCCCTAGGGCCAGTGGAATGTTGGCGAGGAGCAAGAAGAGGAAGGGGGTCATCTCTGGAATTTTACTTGACAAGGTGTAGGTGATGGACTTTTTCAAGTTGTCAAAGATCAGACGGCCTGGGGGGAAATAGAGGATGGAAGGGATAGTCAGGGTGATGACAGAAGGATGGAAAGACACAGCAGATTGATAATCATCGGCAGAGCTCCTCATACCCTCTTCAACACCAGTCACGATGGAGGCAAAGTTGTCATCCAGGAGGATCATGTCTGCAGCCTGCTTGGAGACGTCAGATCCAGCGATACCCATAGCAACACCGATGTCAGCCTTCCTCAGAGCAGGGGAATCGTTCACACCGTCACCTGTCACAGCCACAATGGCCCCCTGTGGATAAGTAAGAGAGGTGTTTAGTAGGATCAGACCCTTTTTAAAATGTTCACCTCAAATGACATACCCCAATCTAACTGCCTGTAGCTCAGGACCGGAAGCAAGGATATGCATATTCTTGATACCATTTGAAAGGAAACACTTTGAAGTATGTGGAAATGTGAAATGAATGTAGGAGAAAACAACACATTAGATCTGGTAAAAGATAATACAAAGAAAAAAAACATGCGTTCTTTTGTATTTTTTTGTACCATCATCTTTTAAATGGAAGAGAAAGGCCATAATGTATTATTCCAGCACAGGCACAATTTAGATTTTGGCGCCTAGATGGCAGCAGTGTATGTGTAACATTTTAGACTGATCCAATGAACCATTGCATTTCTGTTAAAAATGTTGTATAAGACTGCCCAAATGTACCTAATAATGGTTTATTAATAACTTTCAAGTTCATAACTGTGCACTCTCCTTAAAGATCTTAGCAACGAAGGATGCAATGATCCTGACTGACTCATAAGCATGGATTCATTAACTAAATAGTACCTGACGCTGGCAACCCTCCACAATAATCAGCTTCTGCTGAGGAGAAGTTCTGGCAAACACAATCTCAGTGTGATACTTCAGGATGTCATCCAACTCTTCGGCGGTCATGTCCTTCAGCTCTCCACCGTGGACAACACGGGCCTTGGCATCTCTGCATGGCACAAAGACGGAAAGTAAAAATATATGCTAAATATAACTGGATTGTATTTTTCACAAAACGGCAAAATATAGGTTTCTGTCACTCCTCTTTAAGTGTAGACAGTGTGATGACATACACTGAAATGTTCCCAAACAAACTTCAACATACCTTGGGTTGACCTCAGAAACTGGGATTTTCAGACGAGCAGCAATTTCCTCAACAGTCTCGTTTCCCTCAGAGATGATGCCCACACCCTTGGCAATGGCCTTTGCAGTGATGGGATGATCTCCAGTGACCATGATAACCTAAGGGTAGGACGGGAAGTTGAGTGGCCTGTTCACAGTGGCTGCTATGTGTGATGGCCGAAGAGTCTTGAGTTTACTATGATATTGCCATACCTTGATTCCAGCACACCTGCACTTGCTCACAGCATCAGGCACAGCAGCACGGGGAGGGTCAATCATGGACATGAGGCCAACGAAGCACAGATTCTCAGTGGGAAAGTTCACATCTTCACAGTCAAAGTCAAAGCCTTCTGGAAACTGGTCATCAGGGAGCTGGAAATGGCAGAAACCTGGAAAGGACGCAGAGGCAGAAACAACCTAGAACAAATTCTGCATGTTCAAGATTGTACATTAGCTCCCAAACCTTTGAATGAATATGTTTCCATGTTGGTGTGCCCTCTTACCCAGCACTCTCTCTCCCAGTCCTCCTAGCGCTTCGTAGGCTTTCTGAAATGATTCCTTTATCTCGTCATCCAGAGGATGTTCTTTGCCTTGGAGCAAGATGGTGGAGCAGCTGTCCAGGATCCTCTCAGGGGCTCCCTTCATCACCAGCAGATGATTGGACTCGCCGGCCGTGTTGTTCTCATGAATGGAGAGCTAGTGGAAGATGAGATGACACAATGAAGAGGGTTTACTTTATTTTAAATAACTTAGCAGGTTACCAGTGAGCATGGTAAAGTAAAGTTACAGCTACTTATTGGATGTAGGTACCCAGTGGCAGTTACAAGCTGACTGGATGTAGATACCCAGTGGCAGTTACAAACTGACTGGATGTAGATACCCAGTAGCAGTTACAAACTGACTGGATGTAGATACCCAGTGGCAGTTACAAGCTGACTGGATGTAGATACCCAGTGGCAGTTACACGCTGACTGGATGTAGATACCCAGTAGGAGTTACAAACTGACTGGATGTAGATACCCAGTAGGAGTTACAAGCTGACTGGATGTAGATACCCAGTAGGAGTTACAAGCTGACTGGATGTAGATACCCAGTAGGAGTTACAAGCTGACTGGATGTAGATACCCAGTAGGAGTTACAAGCTGACTGGATGTAGATACCCAGTAGGAGTTACAAGCTGACTGGATGTAGATACCCAGTAGGAGTTACAAGCTGACTGGATGTAGATACCCAGTGGCAGTTACAAGCTGATTGAGAAAAGCCATCCATGATTTTAAGTCCATCACACCATCATTTAGATTTCAGTTTAACCCATTGTCAACCCACGGATTTTACTTGTTCAGTTTTTCAGTTTTGGATGTTATTATGTTTTTTTTAATCCACTTATGTTGGATTTGTGTAGTAAATATTTCAGTTTTTACTTCCATAGTTTTTTTTCCATAGTTTTTTTCCTGTGAAGCACATTGTGTTGCATTTCATGTCTGAAATTTGCTGTGTAAATAAAGCTCGATTTGATTGACCAGATACTATGTATAAAGAGCCCACGTGGTTACCTGGTATTTGTTGGTGGAGTTGAAGGGGATCTCAACGACTTTGCTGTACTTTTCTCTCATGTCTTTGACAGACCCACAGCACAGCTCGATACACTTTAGCAGGGCAGTCTCTGAGGCATCACCACTCACATCTCTCTTGAGGATAGGTACGTTGTTCTGTTCTGCCAGGAAGACAGCTCGGTTGCACAGGCCAGCGACTCTAGCCAGGGCAGCCCAGGTGGCAGAGCTTTTGTCGAAAGAGGTACCACTCTGGTTCTCTGTGGTGTCAGCGTCATGGATCTGGTTGTCGAACCACATGTGAGCCACAGTCATTCTGTTCTGGGTCAGGGTGCCAGTCTTGTCGGAGCAGATTGTGGAGGTGGACCCCAGGGTCTCCACAGCTTCCAGATTCTTCACCAGGCAGTTCTTCTTGGCCATACGCTTGGCAGTCAGAGTTAGACACACCTTAGATGGAAATCCATAGCAGAGGGTTAAAAAATTGAAAATTAGACAAAATATGTTTTGTTGTTAGAACAAAAAACATATTTTGTCAAATTGTTTATATATTTTTTTATAACGTTTTTGTTAAACATGACTTTTCATCAGCACTCACAGTTACAGTAGCCAGAAGACCCTCTGGCACATTAGCGACAATGATTCCAATGAGGAAGATGATGGATGGCAGCCAACCATAGCCCAGAATGACGGAGAGGATTAAGAAAGTCACACCGAAGAAGACGGACACACCGGTGATGATTTCGATGAAGTGGTCAATTTCAATTCCGAGAGGCGTCTGCCCACTTTCCAGACTCATAGCCAAGGCGGCGATACGACCCATGATAGTGTGGTCCCCAGTGTTGATGACGATACCTCTGGCAGTTCCTGGAAGGGGCAAAAATTGAGAATATGGTTTAGAACAGGGTTCTCCAACTAGCGGCCCGTGCGCCGAATTTGGAACGCGGGTGGTTTTATTTTGTCTCCCCATGATTTCTGAGCAGAAACAAAATATATGTAACAAAATTATTAAAATAATATAGAAAAATACATTATAATAATATTTTTTTTTGGGGGGGGGGGGCGCATTTTCATTGTTGGATTTAAAACTAAAATTTAAACTCCAGGAAATCAGCTCCAGGTGATTTTAATTTGGGAAATATGTTCACAAGTATTTCCACACAAAATAGAGGGACACGTGATCATATACAAATGTAAGCAAGGTTTGAAATTACGATGTTTTAGTCAAATATGATATCTGTTTGGGCTTCTTGCAGCCAATTATGTTCCGGCCCCCTGACCATCTGCTCAAGAAAAAAAATTGATGATTTGATGATTCCTTGTTTAGAATCACAAAGAGGCAATTCAGACAATTTAACACTTTTCCTATGCCACCCTTTCCTACCCACTTCTCAGTAGTTGGTATTCAGACTTTATGGAGGTGCTTAACAAGGTTTCCTTGCGAGCACTGAATACATGTAATTAAACCTCAGAAAACACACCACTTGGTGGCCTACCAATTCAATCAAGAAGTTTTTGTTTAATTCGTTTTTCTGTTAATTTATCTAAAGTAATCTCTTTAAATACTGTGTACCTTAAATTTAAATTTGATCGCAACAAGACTTGATTGTAGAGAATGTGTTGAGAATATAGAACGATAGAGACCAATATGCGTTTTCAAGGCTGTTTAAGAACCCATGGGTAAATTTTAAAACACTGATTTTGCACCTTATTTATGTTTAGGGAATAATCATGAATCCTACTTCATGGGGAAATAAAGCCTTTATGCACAAATAAAGGTGTTTTGATTCATTTTGAATGTTGCCACATTCAGTTAATCAATGGTAACATTGAAAGTAGTCTAGCCAATAATAGTTTTATAATTATAACATGGAGAATAGTATAAAATAGTATGATATCATAAACATACCCTAATTGCCCGCACTGATCATGGAACTGTGCAAAGTGTTGCGCTGTGCGTCAAGATCAATGTATCGGTTTGAGCTCCATAATGATTTAACAAGCCAATATGGCCCCGATTTATTTTTACTACAATTTGTATTTGGCCTTCATGAAATAGTATAAACTATTAGTTGACCCTCAGCCACAGACACAAAGACGTGACAGCGTTTACAGATGAACGAGAGAAAGATAGGCTAAATCAAACGATGTGATGGAATGATACGAATGTAGTGAAGGGAACGAACACTAAATATATGTGGTTATTATGTACAGTCACCAAACGATAGTGGCTAATAAAGAAACAAGAAACGTTGGAGCATTCTAAAGGGCACAAAGGTTACATTTGGCGCAACTCTTTACCTTGTCATCCCATTTGGCGTGTGTCTCCAAATTTAATCCCTGCAAGTTATAAGGCCATACAATAAAAAATCTGCATAACGGCACATATTTCATACTTCACTGTGGGGATTACTCATTTACCTAGCTCTTATCAATTAGCTCTTATCAATTTATAAATTACAGTGCATGGAGAATGCTGTTACTTCTATCGGGGGAAAAATAAAATAGATGCTTTTCCATTTATAACCGGCATGTTTGCTCGACCATATTAATGGTGATGAAATTATTTGGGTATTAAATCAAGGTCAGACACACCTCCGACACACCTCCATTTCTGGCGTTTCCCCCATGCTTAAGTTCAATGGCAGAATACAAACAGAATAGAAACAAATAAACACTGAATAAAAAATGAATAAAGTTCAATATGCGCGCTTTTAACTCCGGTCTGAATCCCCTCCTAAAATAACGCATTTATACAAGTAATTTGAACTATTCAATAATTGCAGATAGTTACAGAAGGTATTTACCTTCAACACAGTTGGTAGAGAAGAAGGCGATGTTCCTGGTTTCCAGGGGGTTGTCATTGCTAAAATCGGGACTACGAGTTTGGGGCTCAGATTCACCAGTGAGGGAGGAGTTGTCCACCTGAGTAGGGAAAGAGAATTGTGTCAATACAACAACGAATGAATTACATTTACGAGTGTGACACATGACTTAATGTATTTTTAAGAATCCACCTTGCAGCCGCTGGCAGAGATGATACGCAAATCAGCTGGTATCCTATCTCCTCCCTTCACCTCCACTATGTCGCCAACCACCACTTCTTCAGTGTTGATGTTCTTCTTCTCACCGTCACGGACAACCAGGGCTTGCTACAAGGAAGATGACACGATTAACATCCGTACACGTAACTATATGATAGAGTTCTTCTCAGAGGTGTTTGAAAAGGCAGAAGTCTAACCTGCGGGACCAGGTTTTTGAAGGAGTCCATGATCTTTGAGCTCTTGGCCTCTTGGTAGTAGGAGAAACAACCGGTGATAATGACGACAACAGCGAGCACAAGACCCAGGTACAACTGTTAAGAAGAGGCAGAATGATTATGAGAATATTGCGTTATCATTAAGTAGGAAATGCCTTTCAGGCACTGGAGGCTTCCTCTCAAATTATCTCTGAATTCTATGATTGTATGATTCTCACATTAGCATTGGTCGGCTCTTCCTCTGAGGTGACCTGGATAATGTGGGCTGTGAAGCAGAGCACAGCTCCGATCCACAGCAGCATGCAGAACCCGCCAAAGAGCTGCTTGCAGAACTTCACCCACTCAGGGGTAGTGCGGGGAGGAGTCAGGGTGTTTGGGCCATCGCGAAGAAGGATCTCCTTAGCCCGAACTGAGGATAGACCCTAGGTGGGGGAAGAAGGAGAGAGGGAAAATGGAAAGTGAAGGGAAAGGAGGGAGGGAAGGAGGAAAGAGCAAGGCACAAAGTAAGCAAAGGGATGTCACACAATCTGAAAATATATATTTCACTCCAAACTCTGTGTAAACTTTAGGAAGATATAGATATGTTTCATATGTTACGATTCGGTGTTAGATAGTGATGTCATCGTGACTTAGAAGGCAGAGGAAGTTCTACCAACGCTACGACATTGTGTCGTAACGTCAACGACTTCAATGCTCTTCCAAATTACAGTCAGCTTTCATCCTTAGGAGCTACTGATCCAACTGGTTGTCAATGTTACAAACAGAGGCACACATGAACACACATGAACAAACATGAACACACATAGATATTCACTCACCCTGGCTAAGTCTGTGCCGTATTTCCTGTTAAGTTCATCCAAGGTCAACTTGTGGTCGTCCTAAATCAGAGAGAGAGAGCTTGTTGAACTAGGTTGTTCTTTAATCTTTCCACATTGGCAGAATTAAACAGAACATATAGTGATGAAACACATTTCTCCAATAGTTTGAACTGATTCTATGTTTGACAAGGTCATGCAGCATAGATTTGAATCTAAACCATAGAAGAGTCATTCGTTTCTGTATGATGGATGGAATCGCTCTGATTCATGACTGAATCCATTACGGAATTTTACATTCTGCCCTGAAAAAGTACTGCACAGTGCACATATCGGTTTCCTATTTCGCTACATGTAAGAAAGCAGTTTCCAACGATAGGTTACTGTTTCTCTCAAGTTTAAACATTGGGGTTTTAGAACTGCCCCCAAGACTCACTGTAGAGTAATAGTAAGTAAATGGAAATGCAAATGAGTGCCCAAATGCAAATCTAGAAACCAAAGAGCTTTATACAGGCTTGATAGGTTATGTGCTGCACCTTTTCCGGCCCACAGAGATTAATAGGTTTACACTGTAAAGGGGTTGCCGTGGATTTTACAGTAACTTACAGGCAGCTAGTGGTAAGTTACTGTATTTAATATTGCCTACTGTAATATGAATAAAGTATCAAAGCAAGTACTGTGTAATGACAGTAAAATATCATAGAATTTACTCTATTATACTGTTAAAAATAAAATACAAAATATTTTATTGTCACACACTGGACAGGTTCAGTGAAATGTGTTGTTTTACAGTTATATATACAGTTAAAGTTGGAAATGTGTTAAAAAAAGTGAACACTACTGACTGTAATTGGAATGAATGAAATTAATTGAGGGGAGAAGGGGTTTGTATTTCACAGTGTTTTACATGACATGGGATTGGTACAAGTAGGTTAGCTGTTAGGTAGTGCTTACACATTACAGCATATCAATGAATATTTTGTGTTTCATATCATTTGCACTTCTAGAGGCCTTAACAAAGGCTTCCAAACTGTCAGCAACTACAGGGAAAAACAGACCAAAATGACATCGCAAAATGGTCAACCATGAAAGGTTTAAGACTATACATTTGAAATTGTTGGGGAGTGGCTTCCGTCCGTACTACCACACACCAGTTAAATTGGTACAACATTCTCGCTAACGGGTGCAACAAATACAGCCTCTTACAAGGTGTTATAGTGTGGACACTATATAAATAATTACATGGTTATTATTGGCATTGACTGTGACCTTTCCCCTTTGATGATGTCATCACTAAGAGTCAGATCTGTGCAATGTGATTCTACCAGCGGTTGAGTGGGCTATACAGTTCTGCTATTTTTGTACCGTTTGTACCTGGCTGTACACCTTTTAGTTATTGGGTTGAAAGTAAAGGAAAGTAATATTGAAATGCGTGTGGGCATTCCTTGTCAAGTTACTACACAAGGCAAGCCTCAAAATATGGTAATGAGCCAGAAACAACAATACCATGCACCCACTAGTGGTCAAAAGGTTTTAGGAGCTCCAAAAAAATGCTATGGTACTGAATTCTGTGCGATGGAATTACAGTACCATTTGAAATACAGCAATTCTTTCCCAGCCCAAATTACCGTATAACATTACTGCATTACTATATTATTTACTATAGTTTTTTGGTTTCATTATCTTTGACACAGAAGGGGAGGTTTTCTCCTTCAGGAAACCTACTGAAAAAAATACTAAAAGAAAGCATTTTCCTAACTTGTAGAATTGAAGTCTGAACGGATAATTTCTCACTTATGGGTGGCACACAATGCAATATGGGGGAATGGAATTGGCAGGGTATATGCAAATAAAATACTGTTGTAGTTAATAAAGTTAAATAAGTGTAGTGTTTTTGCACACTGTTGTGTTTTTGTGAACATTACTGTAGTATTTTCTACAGTGTTTAAAACCCCCCAATAATACTGTCATATTTACTATAGCATTCTACAGTATATTACAACATTCTACAGTAAGTAATACACGTGATCGAGGGATACTACAGTGTATAGTATAGTATTCTACAGTTTACTGTAGAATTCTATAGTTAGAACTGTAGTATTCTATAGTCAACTTGTCTTTTTTCATGTGGGAAAAAAACGTTTTTTCGTTACAGTGTACTGTACCTTTGTCTTTTCTTATAGAAAACACAGACATTTTTTAAGCTATGTCATTGTATATATTTTAAACAAATTGCATATGGATTCATGTGCACTGTCCATGTCATCTAAATTAGATGAATAAATTAATAAATAATCAGTTTTCCTCACCAGGTCAACTTCCTTTTTCAGGTCATCCATATCCGTCTTTTCCTTCGCTTTCTTCACCTGCTTTTCACTCTTCTTCTTTCCATCGTCCTCGGAGGTCGCCGCCAGTTTATAATCATCTTTCCCCTTCTGTATGTCAAAATACACGTTAGTGATGAGAAACTGTAAACTATCAATGTGCCTCTTTGCAATTCAGGTATAGAAATTCAATTTAGAAATGTATAAAATCCCCTTAAGAAGCAGGAATTAACATGAAATATAGAGCTAAATATTTAAGTATAAACTGTAAAATAACATATTTTTTAAGATGAAAACAAAACAAAATAAGTCAATTCAAATCCTGATAATCAAAAGTCCAATGCAGACTTACTACAAGCCCCATCCTTGCACCGCTGTCTCAATCCCAGTGGTTTTGTGAAGATCATTTATTTCCTCCTTATCCTGAGAAACTCCACCTGTTGCACGTCTACACCTGTCTCTCTCCCTCTTTCTCCACGTCTCGAGGCAACCAAGAGCTCCCTGGGTAGCTAACTGAGCTTTGAATATTTATATGCTTTACCTAGCCAAGGGGAGGTGCACAGGAGGAATGAATCAGATGTGTGGAGAAGGGACTGAGGATGGGAGGGGTTGGGGAGAAGGAGTTGGATCTGTGCCAATCTTCACCTGTACAGCTAGGTCATTTTGACCATGAACCCCCATAAAGATGCATCCCTGTCGGAAGTTGACGGTACTCACAATAAACAAATGGGTTCAAAATAACACAACCAGTGACCCAACCATTTGCCACTATAGTACCTACAATACCATGTGTAGGTAGTTGGAAGTTGACAGTACTCACAATAAACAAATGGGTTTAAAATAACACAACCAGTGATCCAACTATGGGTCATTATAGCACCTACCACATGTAGATCTTTTAGTAGCAATCCGAACAGTCTACAAAATGTTCTTAATTCTAATGTGTTGGTGCCTCTAGGGCAATTCAGAAAGCTGATTGAGGACCTGAATACTGATGAATGTGGTTGTTTTTTATGACTGTGTTTTTCTTTCTGCTTGCATTTTGTATTTATATTTTGGTTTCTGTCATTTAGGACTCATCTGTAAAAGAAACATTGGTCTCAGTTTGACTCCATGATAAAATAAAGGTGAAATAAAATAAAGAAATAAAGGTATTCATAAGTTAACAGAACTCTCACTAAAAACAAAGATGTTAACAATAACCCAACCAGTAAAGGATGAGGACAATGAATAAACAGAGAACATGGTTTTCTCTCTGCAGTATTTGTCACTTACTGGTTGAATAGAACCAAAACCTTCTCCTTTGAAGCTGAATACAGAGTGATGTCATGAAAAGCTGATGAAGGGAAAATCTGCGGTTGCTACTTCCATTTTCATATGTACCTATTGATTCTTGAAGTGCGTACCCTTGAAACGCAAAAAGAGAGGTTGTGTTTTTGGTAGACAGAGTGGAAGGCCGTGGGTGGCTGTTTAGTAAACCTCTGTCTGTTTGTGGTTGTGGGAGCATGTCTATGTTCCCTTAGTGAGGTGATCCACTGTTGCATGAATGAATAAATAAGGACCAATAACAGATCAGATCCATGTTTATTGGAACACATTTTTTTTGTCCTTTTCATAGAACCGGGAATATAGACAAAAGGTCATATTGATTTTTATTTAATCAGGATGGCCTGACGTGGCCTTGTGTATTAAAGCCTTTCTGTTTGTTTCATTCGGGGGATCACCTTACGATGTGCTGGTCAGCGTGCCTTGGGAGCGGTGATGGTGGTTTAATGAAGTAAGTATGAGAAATAGGAATGATTGTGAATGTAGTGTTTTTAGGCGTTGGCGTCCATATTCCATCTTGACCTGCTCTTCTTCTCCCTGGGCACGCTCTATGAGTGTTACAACACATTGTTATTGTCTGAGTATGTGAATGAAACGTGAATAAACTTTGTGATATTTGTTTGTGCGAAATCTGATATTGCCATCTGTTGAAGTCTGTCTTGTAGGACAGTTGTACAGAGCTTCTGGAACAGATGTATAGGAATGATGTAGGCCTATGGAGATGTCTGTCTTGTGATGCTGAAAATGAAAATAAATTGTTGCATCCTGATACTGTTGTCGGATTCCAATGTTCCAGTCCTTTGTGTAAATAATCTTATGTTTAGATTAGTCCTGAGGATGTAACCTCGCGTATTGTAAAGTTGGTGTAGTACTGCTACTGAAATGATATGTGTGTAAATCCTTCACGTTACATACAGATCTCAGGAAGTGACTACTTTTCTGAAACTATTGGATTGGCTGGTTTCAACTAACGGCAGGGCTGTATCTGGAACTACATGTTGAAGATAGAAATAGAATGAATAGAGCACACACAACCTCCTATACTATTCCAATCTGACAGTCACATTGGAGCTACACAATACATTTCTATGTGAACATTCGGTATATTTACAATCTCCTGAATGTCCATTGCCCCAGGTGTACATAATTAAATCAAATGATATTTAACCAATGATATTTTGTACAGATAAGTATTAATAAGTTGAATGCTCAACTACTGAATGTCCCTGAAAAAGTGACCCTGAAAAAGTTGAAAGCTGCAATTAATTTCATGATACCTGGAAAGACAGTGTAATTCAAAGCCATTTGCAAACAGCAAGTTGGATGCTTAGCAAAAACGACTTTGAACCTCTGTCCATCTGAGGGTAAGTGTTTCAAACATGCACTATACCATCTAGCTTACTCAGAATACAAACTAACATGATTTTCCATCTACCATGGCTGTAGTTGATTCCAGAAAGCAATTTCGGGATGTTTAGTTACTGTTAGCATTCTCAGTTACACTTAACATTAAATGGTTATTGTGCCTGTGTAATAAAAATTGTTTTGGCGCAACATTTTATTAGTATGTTACATAATATTTTGATACTTGCATTTTAAATGCATAGCAATGAGCTGAGTTTTTGTAAGTACTGTACACAAGGACTAGTGACTGTTCCTTATTTCACTTATGCAATTCTAAAGTCATTTCCAAAGTCCTATTGTAATACTCAGTTACTACACATGTATAATAACTTTATGTCGTGTTACTGTTAATTGTCTCATTCATGAAAATATGTCAGTCAACTTGAAGCTGCAAAAGTGGTCTAATCTTACGTTGAGGTGATTCTATGTCCATCATGTATTTACAGTGCATTTGGAAAGTATTCAGACCGATAGACTTTTCCACAGTTTGTTACCTTACTTTTTTTACATTTTAGAATAAAGTTGTATCTACACACAATACTCCATAATGAAACAGTTAGAACAGGTTTAGAACATTTTGCTAATTTATATATATATAAAATAAATCTTATTTACATAAGTATTCAGACCCCAGAGCTCTGAGATATGATTGTGTCGAGGCAAAGATCTGGGGAAGGGTACCAAAACATTTCTGCAGCATTGAAGATCCTCAAGAACACAGTGGCCTCCATCATTCTTAAATGGAAGGAGTTTGGAACCACCAAGACTCTACCTAGAGCTGGCTGCCGGCCAAACTGAGCAATCAAGGGGAGAAGGGCCTTGGTCAGGGAGGTGACTAAGAACCCGATGGTCACACTGACAGTTCCTCTGTGGAGATGGGAGAACCTTCCAGAAGAACAACAGTCTTTGCAACACTCCACCAATCAGGCCTTTATGGTAGAGTGGCCAGACGGAAGCCACTCCTCAGTAAAAGGCACTTGGAGTTTGCCAAAAGGCACCTAAAGACTCTCAGACCATGAGAAACAAGATTGCCTGGTCTGATTAAACCAAGATTGAACTCTTTGGCCTGATGCCAAGCTTCACGTCTGGAGGAAACCTGGCACCATCCTCAAGGTGAAGCATGGTTGTGGCAGCATCATGTTGTGGGGATGTTTTTCAGTGGCAGACTGGGAGAATAGTCAGGATCGAGGGGATAGATGAACGGAGCAAAGTACAGGGAGATCCTTGATGAAAACCTTCTCCGGATCTCCGACTGGGGCGAAAGTTCACCTTTCAACAGGACAACGACCTTAAGCACACAGCCAAGACAACACAGGAGTGGCTTTGGGACAAGTCTCTGAATGTCCTTGAGTGGCCCAGCCAGAGCCTGGACATGAACCCGATCGAACATCTCTGGAGAGACCTGAAAATAGCTGTGCAGCGACGCTCCCCATCCAACCTGAGAGAGCTTGAGAGGATCTACAGAGAAGAATAGGAGAAACTCCCCAATACAGGTGTGCCCAGCTTGTAGCGTCATACGCAAGAATACTTGAGGCTGTAATCGCTGCCAAAGGTGCTTCAACAAAGTACTGAGTAAAGGGTTTTCTAAAAAACATCTCAATTGTCAGTGAAAACCACATTTGTTTGAAAAAGTCTGCCATATCAGCAGGCTTTTATTAAAAAGGCAGTAAATTAGGAATTAGTTAGTAAATTAGGCTCTTTCGCTGCCAGACAAGGCTTCGCTGATAGCCAGGTGCAGCGGTGGTAAGGTGTTGGGACTCAGCTGTTGGGACAGCTTTATGTAAGCCCTAACAGTTTGTGGGCACCATTTGCCAATGTTATTGTGCAATTAATGTATTTTTTTGTGTTGTGTAGTGGCTTTGATGGCATGCATCAAAAAAAGTTTACCCCACCAAGATTTACATGTTAAAATCGCCACAGTAGCCAACGCCAACAGCAACAGCTAGTCTTACTGGGGTCCGACACATAACAAAAAATTTATTACAGAGAAAAATACTTTACAGTCAACCAGCCCTGGGATAAAGCTAGTTTGAACTATGCTTTGTGGAAAGTATCTATTTTTCTGTGGGAAGAAATGGTTATTTTGGAAGTGACTGCAACTATTTGAATACAGATCCCCAAAAAGTACTACTTATGAGTACTATTTGAATACTTGTAACGGGGAGGACCATCAACCTATTTTGAACACATCCGTGTTGGTCTGCCTGTGCCAGGTGTATATGATTGTTAATTAAGGGCTTGGGTTTGTGTATAAAAGCCTTCCTGTTTGTGTCATTCAGGGGATCCCCTTACGATGTGCTGGTCGGCGTGCCTTGGGTGGACGGGAGCGGTGATGGTGGTTTAATGAAGTAAGTATGAGAAATAGGAATGATTGTGAATGTGGTGTTTTTAGGCATTGGCGTCCATATTCCACCTAGCTCTCCTCCCTGGGCACGCTCTCCGTGTGTGTTACAACAGATCATCATTGTCTGAGTATGTGAATGAAACCTAGTAATATTTGTCTGTGAGAAATCTTATATTGCCATCTGTTGAAGGCTGTCTTGTAGGACAGTTGTACGGAGTTCCATGTAGGCCTATGGAGATGTCTGTCTTGTAATACTGAAAATTAAAATAAATTATTGTTGCATCCTGATATTGTCTGCATCCCATGCTCCAGTCCTTGATGTAAAGAACCTGTTATGTTTAGATTAGTCCTGAGGACCTCACCTCATGTATTAAAAAGTTGTATGGCTATAGGAATTATACACTGATTATACAAAACACTAGGAAAAACCTGCTCTTTCCATAACAGACTGACCAGGTGAATCCAGGTGAAAGGTATGATCCTGTATTGATCAGTGTAGATGAATGGGAGGAGACAGGTTAAAGAAGGATTTTTAAGCCTGGAGACAATTGAGACATGGATTGTGTATGTGTGCCATTCAGAGGGTGAACGGGCAAGACAAAAGATTGAAGTGCCTTTGAACGGGGTATGGTAGTAGGTGCCAGGCACACTGGTTTGAGTGTGTCAAGAACTGCAATGCTGCTGGGTTTTTCATGCTCAACAGTTTCCCGTGTGTATCAAGAATGGTCCACCCCCCCAAAGGACATCCAGCCAACATGACACAACTGTTGGAAGCGTTGGAGTCAACATGGGCCAGCATTCCTGTGGAATGCCTTTTCCACCTTGTAGATTTCATGCCCTGACGAATTGACGCTGTTTTGAGGGCAAAAGTGGGTGCAACTCAATATTAGGAAGGTGTTCATAACATTTTGTACACTCGGTGTATATTTGTGTAAATCCCTCACGTTACATACAGATTTCAAAGTGATTACTTTTAAAACTTTTCAATACAGATCTTAGAAAGCAAATACTTAAAAATATATTTCATTGGCTGCCTTCAACTAATGCCAGGGCTGTATCTGGAACGTTGTGTAAGATAGAAATAGAATGAATAGATCACACACAACCTCCTATACTATTCCAATCTATCTGACAGTAATGTTGGATCTACACAATATATTTCTATTTCAACATTCTGTCTGTCCATTCTCCTGAATGTCCTTTGCCCCAAGTGTACATAATTAAGTTAAATGATATTTAACCAATGATATTTTGTACAGATAAGTATTAATAAGTTGAATGGTCAACTACTGTATGACCCTGTCAACATGCCACTGAAAAAAGTTAAAAGCGGCAATTAATTTTATGATGCCTGAAAATACTGCAGAGTAATTCAAAGCTGTAGTGGAAGGAGATAAGGTTGCAACTTGTAGGCACTGAGGCCCAGCGTGATGACTCAATACATTGTTTGGATGGCTGACCATCTGTGGACTATCACAGGGGTCAAACACAGCTGATCTGTAGCTTTCTCCGGGGCAGGACGTTCCTACAGTACCCTGGGAGCACTGACATCGTTGGAAGTATGAAGACTGATAAACATTTATTGACTAAATCAATATTACTGTGTGAATTAAATGATATGTTTTATTGTGCTGTAAATGCTATGGATTATTATTACTAGTTACTTGTTTTTCAGACGGCGGATAGTTCAAAGTGAAACATGGTTGCGCTCCTATCGTTTAAATTAAATAGATTAGATTAGAATCTGGGTGTTCCTGTCTTGTTTTTACTAGCAAAGTTCACCTTCAATTTGTTTCTAAAGGACAAAGAAATCGTTTAGACTTTGAAGTTGTTAGCAAGCTCCTGTATACAATAAAAAAACAAATTGAAGACACATTGTCTTTTGAGTATGTGAATGAAACTTCCTAAGACCCCCCATTTTATATATATATATATTTTTTCCTTCTATATTCAGCCAAGGTTTTTTTATATGTCCATCTTATATTGTAATTGTCCTCTGTAGTGGTTATTAGGAACAGAAATATGAACAAATTTACTGAACAGGTCGTGAAAAAATCCTGACAACTTATTTAACTATTCCTGATATTCACTTACTAGAAACAATATGAATATCATGCTCACAAAAATGGGGGAAGTAACGCGGGAGGGGGTATGTCCATGTGGAGAATAGCGCGGAGAGGGTGTGTCCATGGGAGAGTAGCACGGGAGGTGAGGTGTCCATGGGGGAGAATAGCGCGGGGAGGGTGTGTCCATGGGAAGAATAGCGCAGGGAGGGGGTGTGTCCATGGGAGAGTAGCGCGGGAAGGGGGGTGTCCATGGGGAGAGTATCCCTATATCTATACATATATAATAATAACTATATCTATACCTATATAATATAATATCCCTATATCTATACCTATATAATAATAACTATATCTATACCTATATAATATCCCTATATCTATACCTATATAATAATAACTATATCTATACCTATATAATATAATATCCCTATATCTATACCTATATAATAATAACAAAGCATCCTTCATTCATGCTGCCAAACACACCCTCGTAACACTGACCATCCTACCGATCCTCGACTTCGGTGATGTCATCTATAAAATAGCCTCCAACACTCTACTCAACAAACTGGATGCAGTCTATCACAGTGCCATCCGTTTTGTCACCAAAGCCCCATACACTACCCACCATTGCGACCTGTACGCTCTCGTTGGTTGGCCCTCGCTTCATACTCATCGCCAAACCCACTGGCTACAGGTTATCTACAAGTCTCTGCTAGGTAAAGCCCCGCCTTATCTTTGCTCACTGGTCACCATAGCAGCACCCACTCGTAGCATGCGCTCCAGCAGGTATATCTCACTGGTCACCCCCAAAGCCAATTCCTCTTTTGGCCGCCTCTCCTTCCAGGTCTCTGCTGCCAATGACTGGAACCAACTGCAAAAATCTCTGAAGCTGGAGACTCATATCTCCCTCACTAGCTTTAAGCACCAGCTGTCAGAGCAGCTCACAGATCACTGCACCTGTACATAGCCCATCTGTAAACAGCCCATCTATCTACTTACCTCATCCCCATACTGTATTTATTTATTTATTTATTTATCTTGCTCCTTTGCACCCCAGTATCTCTACTTGCACATTCATCTTCTGCACATCTACCATTCCAGTGTTTAATTACTATATTGTAATTACATCGCCACCATGGCCTATTTATTGCCTTAACTCCCTTAACTTACCTCATTTGCACTCACTGTATCTAGACTTTTTGTTTTCTTTTGTTCTACTGTATTATTGACTGTATGTTTTGTTTATTCCATGTGTAATTCTGTGTTGTTGTATGTGTCGAATTGCTATGCTTTATCTTGGCCAGGTCGCAGTTGGAAATGAGAACTTGTTCTCAACTAGTCTACCTGGTTAAATAAAGGTGAAATAAATAAATAAAAATACATTTTCTTTCACCTTTCACCGCAGATGCGGAAGTGCAACATCGGCGGATGTGTTGGATTGAGACGCATCCAATGCAAAAAAATCTGTTCACTCGAGTTTAAACTGACACATTTTTTGAGGATTAAAAAAATGATTATGATAATTAGATTTCAGCGGGGGTGAGGACATCAATTCCAGTTAATACAGTGGCTTGTACGGCCTCAGAGACACGGACCAAGAACTGATGTCCACTAGAGAGGACACACATGTATTGCTGAGTCTCAGGAGGATAAACCTTGTGAAATTTATTTAAGTTCCGATATTGAAGTCTGTCTTTTAGGACAGTTGTACAGAGCTTATAGAGCTGATGCATAGGAATGATGTAGGCCTATGGAGATTCTGTGTCTGCCTTGTGACACTGAAAATTGCGATTGTGGTTGCATCCCGATACTGTTGTCTGATTCCCACGCTCCAGTCCTTGATGTAAAGAACCTGATATGTTTAGAATAGCCCTGAGGACCTCACCTCAAGTACTAAACAGGTGGTGTAGTTTGTCTACAGGAATTATACGTATATTTATGTGTAAATCCCTCATGTTACACACAGATCTCAGGACGTGACTACCTTTCTGAAACTATTGGCTGCCTTCCACTAATGGCTGGACCGTATCTACATGTTGAATATAGAAATAGAATGAATAGAGGACACACAATCTCCTATACTATTCCAATCTATCTGACAGTCATATTGGAGCTACACAATACATTTCTATGTGAACATTCTGTGTATGTCCATTCTCCTGAATGTCCATTGCCCAAGGTGAACATAATGAAGTAAAAAAAAATGTACCAATGATATTTTGTACAGATAAGTATTAATAAGTTGAACGCTCAACTACTGTATGACTCTGTCAACAGGTCACTGAAAAAGTTGAAAGCTGCAATTAATTTTATGATACACTGGAAAGACTGCAGAGTAATTCAAAGCCATTTGCAAACATTGCAAACAGCAAGTTGGATGCTTGGCAAAAATAACTTTGAACCTCCTTCCATCTGAGGGTAAGTGTTCTTGTTTCAAACACTATACCCTCTTTAAAGGGATAGTTTACTCAGAAAAAACAACAACATGATTTTCCACATACCTTGGCTGTAGTTGATTCAAGAAAGCAGTTTTGGGATATTTAGTTACTGTTAGCATTCTCAGTAACACTTAACATTAAGCTGTTCTTATGCCTGTGTAATGAAATCATAGTTACTTTTGGAGCAACATTTTATTAGCATGTTACATAATACTTTTATACTTGCATTTTCAATGCATAGCAATGAGCTGAGTTTTTGTAAGTACTGTACACAAGGAATAGTGACCGTTCCTTATTTCACTAATGTAATAACTCAATGCAAGTCCTACGTAACAACAATGTTAATATTGTAATACTCAGTTACTGCACACATATAATACCTTTATACTGTGTTACTGTATTTAACTTATGTCTAACTCATTAGGAAAATATACATTAGTATTGTTGAAGCTGCAACAGTGGTCTTCTCTTCTGTTGAGGTGATTCCATGTCCCTCGTATTTAAATATACTATATTAAGACCGATATCATAGAGCCCTCCAAACCATGTGCTTATGGTCATACATTTAGTCATTCAACAAAAATCTTGGACTGATAGAAAGGGTAAGGGTTAGAGAATGACAGAATAGATGGACTGATAGAAAGGGTAAGGGTTAGAGAATGACAGAATAGATGGACTGATAGAAAGGGTAAGGGTTAGAGAATGACAGAATAGATGGACTGATAGAAAGGGTAAGGGTTAGAGAATGACAGAATAGATGGACTGATAGAAAGGGTAAGGTTTAGAGAATGACAGAATAGATGGACTGATATAAAGGGTAAGGGTTAGAGAATGACAGAACAGATGGACTGATAGAAAGGGTAAGGTTTAGAGAATGACAGAATAGATGGACTGATAGAAAGGGTAAGGTTTAGAGAATGACAGAATAGATGGACTGATAGAAAAGGTAAGGGTTAGAGAATGACAGAACAGATGGACTGATAGAAAGGGTAAGGTTTAGACAATGACAGAATAGATGGACTGATAGAAAGGGTAAGGTTTAGAGAATGACAGAATAGATGGACTGATAGAAAGGGTAAGGTTTAGAGAATGACAGAATAGATGGACTGATAGAAAGGGTAAGGGTTAGAGAATGACAGAATAGATGGACTGATATAAAGGGTAAGGTTTAGAGAATGACAGAATAGATGGACTGATATAAAGGGTAAGGGTTAGAGAATGACAGAATAGATGGACTGATAGAAAGGGTAAGGTTTAGAGAATGACAGAATAGATGGACTGATATAAAGGGTAAGGTTTAGAGAATGACAGAATAGATGGACTGATAGAAAGGGTAAGGTTTAGAGAATGACAGAATAGATGGACTGATAGAAAGGGTAAGGGTTAGAGAATGACAGAATAGATGGACTGATAGAAAGGGTAAGGGTTAGAGAATGACAGAATAGATGGACTGATAGAAAGGGTAAGGGTTAGAGAATGACAGAATAGATGGACTGATAGAAAGGGTAAGGTTTAGAGAATGACAGAATAGATGGACTGATAGAAAGGGTAAGGGTTAGAGAATGACAGAATAGATGGACTGATAGAAAGGGTAAGGTTTAGAGAATGACAGAATAGATGGACTGATAGAAAGGGTAAGGTTTAGAGAATGACAGAATAGATGGACTGATAGAAAGGGTAAGGGTTAGAGAATGACAGAATAGATGGACTGATAGAAAGGGTAAGGTTTAGAGAATGACAGAATAGATGGACTGATAGAAAGGGTAAGGTTTAGAGAATGACAGAATAGATGGACTGATATAAAGGGTAAGGTTTAGAGAATGACAGAATAGATGGACTGATATAAAGGGTAAGGTTTAGAGAATGACAGAATAGATGGACTGATAGAAAGGGTAAGGTTTAGAGAATGACAGAATAGATGGACTGATATAAAGGGTAAGGGTTAGAGAATGACAGAATAGATGGACTGATAGAAAGGGTAAGGGTTAGAGAATGACAGAATAGATGGACTGATAGAAAGGGTAAGGTTTAGAGAATGACAGAATAGATGGACTGATATAAAGGGTAAGGGTTAGAGAATGACAGAATAGATGGACTGATATAAAGGGTAAGGTTAAGAGAATGACAGAATAGATGGACTGATAGAAAGGGTAAGGGTTAGAGAATGACAGAACAGATGGACTGATAGAAAGGGTAAGGTTTAGAGAATGACAGAATAGATGGACTGATAGAAAGGGTAAGGTTTAGAGAATGACAGAATAGATGGACTGATAGAAAGGGTAAGAGTGAGAGAAGAAGTGTATTAGAGATAATTAAATGATGGAGGTAGAATGAGGAAGTGTGTGTCACCGTGTGTGTGTCACCGTGTGTGTGTGTGTCACTGTGTGTGTGTCACCGTGTGTGTGCGTGTGTGTGTCACCGTGTGTGTGTGTCACAGTGTGTGTGTGTGTGCCACTGTGTGTGTGTTACTGTGTCTGTGTGTGTGTCACTGTGTCTGTGTGTGTGTCACTGTGTGTGTCACTGTTTGTGTGTGTGTGTGTGTCACTGTGTATGTGTGTGTCACTGTGTCTGTATGTGTGTGTCACTGTGTGTGTGTGTGTGTCACTGTGTGTGTGTGTGTGTGTGTGTGTGTCATTGTGTGTGTGTGTGTGTGTCACTGTGTGTGTGTCACTGTGTGTGTGTGTTTCTGTGTGTGTGTGTTTCTGTGTGTCACTGTGTGTGTGTCACTGTGTGTGTGTGTGTGTGTGTGTGTGTGTGTGTGTGTGCTCGTGTCAATGTGTGTCACTGTGTGTGTGTCACTTTGTGTCACTGTGTGTGTGTGTGTCACTGTGTGTGTGTGTCACTTTGTGTCACTGTGTGTCACTTTGTGTCACTGTGTGTCACTGTGTGTGTGTGTGTCACTGTGTGTGTGTGTCACTGTGTGTGTGTGTGTGTGTGTGTCACTGTGTTGGTGTGTGTGTGTCACTGTGTGTGTCACTGTGAGTGTGTGTCACTGTGTCTGTGTATGTGTGTCACTGTGTCTGTGTGTGTCACTGTGTGTGTGTGTGTGTGTGCGTGTCACTGTGTGTCGCTGTGTGTGTGTCACTGTCTGTGTGTGTCACTTTGTGTCACTGTGTGTCACTGTGTGTGTGTGTGTGTCACTGTGTGTGTGTGTGTGTGTGTGTGTCACTGTGTGTGTGTGTGTGTCACTGTGTTGGTGTGTGTGTGTCACTGGGTGTGTGTCACTGTGTTTGTGTGTGTCACTGTGTTTGTGTGTGTCACTGTGTTTGTATGTGTGTGTACGTGTGTGTGTGTGTGTGTCACTGTGTTTGTGTGTGTCACTGTGTTTGTGTGTGTGTGTCACTGTGTGTGTGTGTGTCACTGTGTATGTGTGTGTATGTGTCACTGTGTGTGTGTGTGTGTGTGTGTGTGTGTGTGTGTGTGTGTGTGTGTGTGTGTGTGTGTGTGTGTGGATGTGTCACTCTGTGTGTCACTGTGTATGTGTCACTCTGTGTGTCACTGTGTGTGTCACTGTGTGTGTGTGTGTGTGTCACTGTGTGTGTCACTGTGTGTGTGTGTGTGTCACTCTGTGTGTCACTCTGTGTGTCACTGTGTGTGTGTGTGTGTGTCACTGTGTGTGTGTGTCACACTGTGTCTCACTCTGTGTGTGTGTGTGTGTGTCACTGTGTGTGTGTGTGTGCCACTGTGTGTGTGTGTGTGTGTGTGTGTGTGTGTGTGTGTCACTGTGTGTGTGTTTGTGTGTGAGTGTCAATGTGTGTGTATGCGACTGTGTGTGTGTGTGCACCACTGTGTGTGTGTGTGTGCCACTGTGTGTGTGTCACTGTGTGTGTGTGTGTGTGTGTGTGTGCCACTGTGTGTGTGTCACTGTGTGTGTAAAGGATAGACCTGTTCCTTATTTAGAGAAAACATGACCTGTACGCTGCTTGGAGGCAATTACTGCATTTCAAAAACCTTGTTGGCAAACAAACAAATACATGGTACGTAATTCAGTTTGACCCAAAAGGAACAGGCTGTACCTGTATTTGAAATGCTTGATTCCCATTTGCTCTTTTCACTTATTGCTACCAAGATAACTGAAAAATAAAAAAAGTTGTGGTTGTGCAACTCAATACTAGGAAGGTGTTCTTGATGTTTTGTGAATGCAATGTTTCTATCCTGTATAATAGACTGTGATATGTGGCTGTCTCACCTAGCTATCTTAACCTTTAGGTCAGGGCTGCCCAACCCTCTTCCTGGAGATCTACCATCCTGTGGGTTTTCAGTCCAACCTT
Organism: Salmo salar; assembly: GCF_965601325.2. Classification (NCBI taxonomy): domain Eukaryota; kingdom Metazoa; phylum Chordata; class Actinopteri; order Salmoniformes; family Salmonidae; genus Salmo; species Salmo salar. The sequence goes on from NC_138294.1 coordinate 12,808,839, forward strand.
AATTTAACACACCTGATTCTACTAATTAGCTGCTCAACAAGACCTTAACTAGCTGAATCAGAAATGCTAAATTAGGGTTGGACTGAAAACCTTCAGGACAGTAGATCTCCAGGAAGAGGGTTGGGCAGCCCTGCTCTCGGGATTGGTGTCCCTTATACGGGACGGTTGCTGCTCAACATGCGATATGTGACTAGAATGGTGTTGTTAACACAGCCAACTTTCCGGGACATAGACATGTCTTATATGGGCAGAAAGCTGAATTTCTTGTTAACCTCTTGACGGTCGCCTAGGATAGGGGGCGCCACAGCGCATTTTGAAAAAAATTCGTGCCCATTTTAAATGGCCTACTACTCAAAATCAGAAGCTAGGATATGCATATAATTAATACTTGTGGATAGAAAACACCCTAAAGTTTCTAAAACTGTTTGAATAGTGTCTGTGAGTATAACAGAACTCATATGGCAGTCAAAACCCCGAGACAGATCGAAACAGGAAGTGGAATTCTGAATTGTGGACTCAACTTCATCACGTTGCCTATTAATCACACCGTGAGCTATGGTTCATTGAGCACTTCCTATTGCTTCCACTAGATGTCCGCAGTCTTTACAAAGTGATTGGAGTCTCCTACTGTGAAAACTGACAGAATGACACGCTGTGGAACGTGGTCACACGGAGAGGGCCATCACCATTATGACGCCGGCGCCCCTGGCTACCCTCCCCTTTCGAAACGTTTATAAAGACAATGCAATCGTCCCCCTTGAATCTTATTGGAGCTCTGGTTGAAAAAGGCCCTAAAGATTTATGTTATACAACGTTTGACATGTTCGAACGAACCTAAATAAGAAAAAAATGCATTTTGTTGAAAGAGTAGCCCCGCGCACGTCGGAGCTTTTGGTGCAGCCTTCAGAACGCGCTAACAACAAGCTAATGGAACATAAAGGATGAACTTTTTCGAACGAAAATACATTTGTTGTGGACCTGGGATTCCTGGAAGTGCCTAAGGATGAAGATAATCAAAGGTAAGGGATTATTGACAATAGTATACAAGACTAGATTTGATATGCGATTGTTCCAAGATGGCGCTGACCTGTATTGCTAGCCTATTGTTCTGAGTATCTGTCACGACTTCTACTGAAGTTGATGCCCCTCCTTGTTCGGGTGGTGTTCGCGGTCGACGTCACCGGCCTTCTAGCCACCATTGATCAGTTTTTCATTTTCCATTGGTTTTGTCTGGTCTCTTTACACACCTGTTTCATATCCCAGTAATTATATGTTGTGTATTTAACCCTCTGATTCCCCTCATTTCTCTGTCGGTGATTGTTTGTTTGTTATGTACGTGTTGTTTCTATATCGGTGTGCGACGGGTTATTGTTTTACCCGGATTCTTTTCTACGTTGGTTTTGGAAATAAATATTCAATTTTTAAACCACTCTGTTTTCTCCTGCCTCTGACTTCCCTGCCACCTACATACACAGACTATGACAGTATCGCATCCCCTTTTATCGCAAAGTGTGATTACCCAGTAAAGTTATTTTTAAATCTGGCATTACAGGTGCTTTCAAGAGATATTCATCTATAAATCTTAGAATGACAATATTACATTTTTAAAATGTTTTCGAATAGTAATTTAGTAAATTGTAGCGCTGTTTCATCGGATGCATTTGAGGGAAAATAGTTAGTCAACGTTATGCACCGATGTAAAATGCTGTTTTTATATATAAATATGAACTTTATCGAACAAAAGAATGCATGTATTGTGTAACATGATGTCCTAGGTGTGTCATCTGATAAAGATTGTCAAAGGTTAGTGCTGCATTTAGCTGTTTTTTGGTTATTTGTGATGCATATGGTTGGTCGGAAAATGGCTATGTGGCTACTTTTACGATATACTCCTCTAACATAATCTAATGTTTTGCTTTTGCTGTAAAGCCTTTTTGAAATCGGACAACGTGGTTCGATTCAGGAGAGGTGTATCTATAAAACGATATAATTTGAAAAAAATATTGAAAAAAAAAAGTATTACATTTTGTTATGCTAATGGCGATAGGATTTTTCGCTGGATGTCCATCCCGCATACGGGACGGAGGCCGCACAGGGGTTAATCTAACAGCAGTGTCCAATTTACAGTAGCTATTACAGATAACAAATATTGTTTGAGGATAGTACACATCAACAAAACACTTTAATCACAGCAACTGGTTTGGTACATTCATGTCTGAAGGTAAATCATGCACTTACAGTCATTAATCTTGCTCTGATTTGTCATCCTGAGGATCCCAGAGATAAAATGTAGTGCAGTTTTCTTTAAACAAGATATATAAAAATATTATTTTCAAATGTAGGAACTGGGTTCTACAGTTTGACCTCTGGCTCCACACCCACCCTGCCCGGCCATCTAGACGTGTGAAGGTTAGTGTCTTTTCTGTAGGGAAGCTAATGATCCATCATGTATAAAATTCCCGGGAGTGTGCAAACTTACATTTTGTATTACCATAGCATTTTTGTATGTTCTCTATAGTTATGTACTTGAAAACCGATTCGGCACATTTTGGAAAACTCCTGGCAGACTTGATTCTAAATATTTTGTAGTGATATAATTCTTCACTGGATCAGTCTGAAACTTTGCACACACACTGCTGACATCTGGTGGACAACATCTAAATGACATCTAGAATCCTACATCTCTGTCTGTTGTATTATCTTTTACCAGATCTAATGTTATATTCTCCTACATTAATTTCACATTTCCACAATCTTCAAAGTGTTTCCTTTAAAATTATACCAAGAATATGCATATCATTGCTTCAGGTCCTGAGCTACAGGCAGTTAGATTTGGGTATGTCATTTTAGGCGAAAATTGGAAAAAAAGGGTTAGATCATTAAGATGAATGCAAGTCGCCCTGAAAGGAGGAGAGGGGGAGAGAGGGGGAGAGAGGAGGAGAGACAGAAAGAGAGAAAAGACAGAGAGGGGAGGAAGAATGGCCCAGGACTCCTGGTTGTTCTTCAAAAGTGCTTTCCTCACCATCTTAAATAAGCATGCCCCATTCAAAAAATGTAGAACTACGAACATATATAGTCCTTGGTTCACTCCAGACTTGACTGCCCTTGATCAGCACAAAAACATTCTGTGGCATACTGCATTAGCATCGAATAGCCCCCGTGATATGCAACTTTCAGGAAAGTTGTTGGTTCCACTTTTCTTGGCTCCGTTATTTACTTAACAAATAAGGAATACTCAAAATGTGCACTTATAAATCATAACAATTTAAATCAAAATACAGCTGTAGACAGATGTCAAAGAAAAAATTGAAAGCGGGAAAAATCCATATATTAGCCGCGTCATTGTTTAAGCCGCGTCATTGTTTAAGCCGCGAGGTTCAAAGCGTGGGAAAAAAGTTGCGGCTTATAGTCCGGAAATTACGGTAGTTTATAACTAATGTGTACGTTACCCATTGTGACAACCAAGTGGGATGATAAACCCACTAGTACACCAAGAGTACATGTAGTATCTGCATAAGTACAATGTAATTACTAGGTGTAACACAGGATTTAGATAAGTAAAATGAAGTGTATCTTGAGTGGAACTAACTTACAACTAATGGGTACTTATACATTGCAAATAGACTAGTCTCAGTGTTGTTATCCTCGCAGAGGGAGAGTGCTGGAGTATTTTTAAATAGACTAGTCTCAGTGTTGTTATCCTCACAGAGGGAGGGTGCTGGAGTATTTTTAAACAGACTAGTCTCAGTGTTGTTATACTCGCAGAGGGAGGGTGCAGGAGTATTTTTAAACAGAGGAAACAATCATTTTGACCCTTTTATCTTCTTGCAATTTTTATTTATTTAGATGTTTTATTTTTTTCAAAGTATTTTAGCAAAAGTTGGATGTGACTATATATACCTCTTGGTAAAGGTAGGCTAAGATTGATTGTAACGTTCGTCATACAAAGTGGACCAAAACGCAGCGGGAATGTGTAAACTCATCTTCTTTTATTGAAGGAACGTGAACACAAAACAAAATAACAAATAATGACGACGAAGACAGTCCTGTCAGGCTCAACGCTAAACACGGAACAACTACCCACGAAAACCCAAGGAAAACACCCCTACTAAATAGGACCTTCAATTAGAGGCAACAAGGAACAGCTGCCTCCAATTGAAGGTCAACCCAATCAACTAAACATAGAAATAGAAAACCTAGAGCGAACATAGAAATAGACTAACATAGAACATAAACCACAAAACCCCAAAACACACTAAACAAACACCCCCTGCCACGCTCTGACCAAACTACAATAACAAACAACCCCTTTTACTGATCAGGACGTGACAGTGATGATATGAGTCAGACCATGTGGGGGTAAAGTACTGTAATTGTGTCTGTGACTAGACCTACCTTCTGTATGCTTAGTACCAGATCAACAAGTTTGAAAGCCTAAATGGTAATTCACTGAGTTCACATGTTAAAAAATACATCTTTTTAATCAAAGTATATTTCTTTAAGTAATTTTTTCAATGTTAAAAAACATACAACTACATTTTGTAAATAAATGTACAAAAAGTTCCTGGAGAGATACCCTCCAGTAAGTTTTAACGCCAACCATGTTCCTGGAGACCTACCCTCCAGTAAGTTTTAACACCAACCATGTTCCTGGAGACCTACCCTTCTGTAGGTTTTAACTCCAACCCTATTCCTGGAGAGATACCCCCTTTAGGAGCGCAACCAGGTCTCCGCTCCAACCTCAGTTTTAATTGAGCTGATTCAGCTTTTCAACAGCTAATTATTGGAGTCAGGTGCTCTACATTATTAGGATTGGAGCTAAAACCTACAAGACAGTAGCTCTCCAGGAACAGGGTTGGAGTGAGAACCTACAGGACAGTAGCTCTTCAGGAACAGGGTTGGAGAAAGAACCTACAGGACAGTAAGCTCTCCAGGAACAGGGTTGGAGTGAGAACCTACAGGACAGTAGCTCTCCAGGAACAGGGTTGGAGTGATTACCTACAGGACAGTAGCTCTCCAGGAACAAGGTTGGAGTAAGAACCTACATGACAGTAGCTCTCCAGGAACAGGGTTGGAGTGAGAACCTACAGGACAGTAGCTCTCCAGGAACAGGGTTGGAGTGAGAACCTACAGGACAGTAGCTCTCCAGGAACAGGGTTGGAGTGAGAACCTACAGGACAGTAGCTCTTCAGGAACAGGGTTGGAGTGAGAACCTACAGGACAGTAGCTCTCCAGTAACAGGATTGGAGTGAGAACCTACAGGACAGTAGCTCTCCAGGAACAGGGTTGGAGTGAGAACCTATAGGACAGTAGCTCTCCAGGAACAGGGTTGGAGTGAGAACCTACAGGACAGTAGCTCTTCAGGAACAGGGTTGGAGTGAGAACCTACAGGATGGTAGCTCTACAGGACTAGGGTTGGAGAGCCCTGCTCCACAGCAGGGGTATTCAACTCTTACCCTTACGAGGTCCGGAGTCTGATGGTTTTATTTTCTACCTGATAATTAATTGCACCCACCTGGTGTGCCAGGTCTACATCAGTCCCTGATTAGAAGGGAACAATGAAAAATTGCAGTGGAACTGGCTTCGAGTTGAGTTTGAAGGTTCTTGTAACGCCCTGGCCATAGAGAGTTTTTTTTTGTTCTTTATTTTGGTTAGGCCAGGGTGTTACATGGGTGGGCGTCCTATGTTCCTTTTTCTATGTTTTTGTATTTCTTTGTTTTGGGCCGAGTAGGGTTCCTAATCAGAGGCAGCTGTCTATCGTTGTCTCTGATTAGGAATCATACTTAGGCAGCCTTTTCCCACCTGTGCTTTGTGGGATCTTGTGTTTGTGTAGCTGCCTGTGAGCAGCCCAGAACGTCACGCTTCGTCTTCATCTGTATTGTTTTGGTGAGTTTTCATATTTATTAAACATGTGGAACTCTAAGCATGCTGCGCCTTGGTCTACTCCTTTAGACGATCGTTACAGAAGATCCCACCAAAGAAGGACCAAGCAGCGTGCCCAGGAGGAGCAAGGATCCTGGGCCAGGGAGAGAAAGGACTGGACATGGGAGGACATCCTGGACGGCAAGGGATCCTACACTTGGGAAGAGATCCTGGTCGGGAAGGGATCGCCCCCCGTGGGAACAGGTAGAGGCACTCAGAAGAGCGGAGGCAGCAGGAAAGAAGGACCAACGGCAACGGTATGAGGGAACACGGCTGGCAAGGAAGCCCGAGAGGCACACGGGGAGTGTGGCAGAGCCAGGTTGGAGACCTGAGCCAACTCCCCGTGCTTACCGGAAGCGGCGTGGTACTGGTCAGGCGCCGTGTTATGCGGTGGAGCGCACGGTGTCTCCAGTGCGTGCTCATAGCCCGGTGCGCTACATCCCAGCCCCCCGCAAGTGCCATGCTAGAGTGGGCATCGAGCCAGGACGGGTTGTGCAGGCCATGCGCTCTAGACCTCCAGTGCATCTTCAGGACCCGGTCTGTCCTGTGCCTACGCCCAGAGCCAGGCCTCCTGCATGTCTCCCCAGCCTGGTGAGTCCTGTGCCTGCGCCCAGAGCCAGGCCTCCTGCATGTCTCCCCAGCCGGGGGAATCCTGTGCCTGCGCCCAGAACCAGGCCTCCTGCATGTCTTCCCAGCCTGGTGAGTCCTGTGCCTGCGCCCAGAGCCAGGCCTCCTGCATGTCTCCCCAGCCTGGTGAATCCTGGGCCAGAGCCACCCGCCAGTCCGGAGCCGCCAGACCCGCCCGCCTGTCCGGAGCCGCCAGAGCCGCCCGCCAGTCCGGAGCCGCCAGAGCCGCCCGCCTGTCCGGAGCCGCCAGAGTCGCCCACCTGTCCGGAGCAGCCAGAGCCGCCCGCCAGCCTGGTGAGTCCTGTGCCTGCGCCCAGGGCCAGGCCTCCTTCATGTCTCCCCAGCCTGGTGAGTCCTGTGCCTGCGCCCAGGGCCAGGCCTCCTTCATATCTCCCCAGCCTGGTGAATCCTGGGCCAGAGCCGCCAGAGCCGCCCGCCAGCCCGGAGCCGCCAGATCCGCCCGCCAGCCCGGAGCCGCCAGAGCCGCCCGCCAGCCCGGAGCCGCCCCGGTCGCCCGCCAGCCGGGCGCAGCCAGAATCGCCCGCCAGTCGGGCGCAGCCAGGGTCGCCCACCAGTCCTCCGGCGCAGCTAGGGGCGCCACCTAAGTGGCCGAAGCCAAGGGTGGAGCGGGGTCCACGTCCCGTACCCTCCCCTTCAGAGTCAGGTTTTGCAGCCGGAGTCTGCACCTTTGGGGGGGGGGTACTGTAACGCCCTGGCCATAGAGAGGGTTTTTTTGTTCTTTATTTTGGTTAGGCCAGGGTGTTACATGGGTGGGCGTTCTATGTTCCTTTTTCTATATTTTTGTATTTCTTTGTTTTGGGCCGAGTAGGGTTCCTAATCAGAGGCAACTGTCTATCGTTGTCTCTTATTAGGAATCATACTTAGGCAGCCTTTTCCCACCTGTGCTTTGTGTGATCTTGTGTTTGTGTAGCTGCCTGTGAGCAGCCCAGAACGTCACGCTTCGTCTTCATCTGTATTGTTTTGGTGAGTTTTCATATTTATTAAACATGTGGAACTCTAAGCATGCTGCGCCTTGGTCTACTCCTTTAGACGATCGTGACAGCTCTTCAGGAAAATGATTGGGCAACCCTGGCATAGATGCTGCTATAAAACTGAAACTTTACTGAAATTTAAATGCGTGCGTGCATGCTTCTGTGTGTGACTGATTGCGTACATGTGTTTGTGTGTGTAGGGTCGATTGCAGGCATAAGCAACATAAGAAGCGGTAGATCTGTCTTATGGTCTTTTACTTTCGGTTTTGTACACCAGATTGAAACAGATTAAAGTATATATCACAGTGGATTAGATGGTACAATACCATTTCATAGAAGTAATACTGAATGAATAAACTGTTTAGAGGGAAGAGGAGAAGGCTGAAACCAATACAGTATTGTGACTGATCCAAAAGGCTGCCAATAATCTATTGGCAAAAATGAATTACAGCTGAAAGACAGAAAGATAATACCATGTAGCATGTAAATGCATGTACTCACAGTTAATTAAACAATCTTAGGGAAAATGTTAATGTACAACAAACAGTTGTAGATGATAATATAATAAACACATTTAAACAAGATGTGGATTTGACCTATATGTAGCTATTTCTGTAATTTCTCACAGATCCAGCGCAGCATGTGGTTGCATGGTGCATCATTCCAGTTGGCCAAAACGCCGTCCCGATGGTAGACCATGACACAAACCTCCTCGTTGTTGGTACCACCATGGTCCGGCTGTCCACTCTTCCAGTACCTAGAGACAACACACACAAGCTGTGTTCGACTACTCATACTAACCGCACTATTTGTGATGTGAATTGAGTTTATTGCATGCTTATTGGTCATAGTATGGATAGAGTTAGTATGCCAAAAGTTCCCGGAAGTCGTACTAAATTCGCCAAAATACATAGTATACATTCTGTTTCTGTACTTTTAGGGCCCATAATGCAATTCTTTAGAAAATGGTCGTGGCTTCACAATGTTTTCAGATAAGAAAAAAATGGCAGAAAATATGTAGCCGAAGTCCGACGAGAGCACATACTTATTCATTACTTTAACTAATTATGAAAAATGTTAAGAAAATGTTGAGCAATGTAATAAAGTAATGACTTTTCAAATAAGTTACGTTACACGTTATGTTGGCTGACAATTTTTTTGCTACGCTATCCTTACGAATCGCATAGCAATACAGCAGTATGTACCGGTATGGTAGCTATCTACATAACGTTAGTTCGCTACTAGTACATCGAACGTGCCAGTCAGTATATTAACTATCTGCTATCTAACTACCCAACGTTTATTGACTTGATTATTCACATCATTGTTAACTAAGTGGTATAATCGTTGTGCGTTTCAATGGACATTGTTAATTCTAGCTATCTACTCCGATTTTACAGCATTCTCGCGCAGATTAACTGATGAATTTACAAACGCTCAACACCCTTTGAATATGGCTGGTGTCAGTAAACGTTGGCAAAAAGCATAATTTAATTATTGCGATCAGCACAGTTAGTCATCAACACTCTGGATAACATGAAAACAGCCTAACCAGTTCTGCTAGGGCGAGTAAAACGGTCAAAGTGAGGTGTTTTCTCATAGCTAGCCAACGTTAGCCAGTTAGCTTGGGTGCTTGACTGCCGTTGAATGCTCAGATCAAACCTAGTCCTTGGCCAGAGCGTCCAGTGTGCGCTCTGAACGCACCGAGAGCGAAACGCTCTGGATTTATGAATGCCCAGAGCGCACGCTGCCACTCCAAATTTAATTTATGAATTCACCAGAAATCGTAAAAAGTTTAGCTAGTCATTTGTTATGCTAATAAGCTAGCAAGAGGTTGCATAGCAACAGCCTCAACTTCCGATAGACAGTCGACGCTCTGTCTAGTACGCTCAACTGAAACGATACTGTTCGTTTACAGTATACTAAAATGAACTACTAGTATGTAGTATGTAGTATATACTCATTAAGTATGTAGTATACAGTATGTTAGTATGGGTATTTGAACACATCTACAGTGTCCGCTATATTGGTTTTTCAAACATTCAGATCTGGGTTGAGTTCCAATAATCTGTCCTTTTTCCTGAAGTGTGAGCTCGTCCACTACTTCCCACAAATCTAAAAGAATTGGGTTGGTGTAGGGATGCGCTAGAGGGAATATCCATATACCATGTATACAGGTGTTTCAGCCTAGCTCAGTGCTTTCTGTGGTGGAGGGGCAGCCAGCGGAATATACCGGGCGTAGGGGTTGGTAGAGTTCTTTAATTGCGCCGTGATTGGCTCAGTGTTCTGTCACTCATGGAGACACTACGTCACAGCAGAATCTACAGAGAAAGCTAGGCAGTTCAAGCCCCCTTGGGTGCTGCCGTAGATTTACATTAAAGTGCCAATCCAAGAAAGCTCAAGGTCATTGGCCACAGATAAATGACAAATCACGTTATATCTACCGTAGCTTTGATTGGACATCATACTTTAAAAATCTTAGCTAGCAAGCTAGACGAGCAGTCATCATCATGAATCACGTCGACAATCTACTGGCAAATCCTTTTAAATCCTTGTCATATGAAGAGAAATTATAGATAAAATGTATTGGTGGTCATCCGCCATTGGACATAAACATTACACAGCACGTCAGAAATCGCAAATTCAACAAGGAGTGGTTTGTAAGGAATCAGTGGCTAACTGCAAGCGTTGCAAAGCATTCACTATTTTGCTACCGCTGCCTGCTAT